>NW_009207395.1:0-38075 GCF_000690835.1 Fulmarus glacialis | reverse complement strand
GTCAAGCACAATTTGCCCTTCGTGAATCCGTGCTGTCTTTTCCCAGTCAGTGCTTCATTTGACTTGTGATAGTCCCCAGGAGGATTCGTTCCATAACTTTCCCAGGGACTGAAGTAAGACTGATGGGCTTATGATTTCCTGGATCCTCCTTTAAGCCCTTCTTGTAAATGGGGGTGACATTAGCCTTCTTCCAGTCTTCTGGGACAGCCCCCAATCTCCATGACTTCTCAAAGATTATGGAGAGCAGCCTCACAATGACGTCAGCCAGCTCTCTTAACACCCTAGGGTGGATAACACCCTCAGGGCCCATCGATTTGTAGGGGTCAAGCTCCAGTAATAGTTCACATACCAACTCTTCCTTCACTGATGGTGGGTCTGTGTTTGCATCAACCTGGATTTTTGTTCCCAAGGCCTGGGGCCCAACAGTGCTGGTAAAGACAGAGGTGAAGAAAGTGTTGAGAACTTCTGCCTTTTCAGCGTTGTTGGTGACTAATTCATCTCTCCTGTTTAACAGCGGGCCAATATTTTCCTTCTGTTTCTGCTTGTTGTTTATGTACCTGAAGAACCCTTTCTTGTAGTTTTTGACATCTCTGGCCAATTTCAATTTGAGCTGAGCTTTTGCTTTTCTAACTGCATCTCTGCACACCCTGGCAATGCCCTTGTAGTTCTCAACGGGTATTCATTTGCTTTTCCATCTCTGGTACGCTTCTCTTTTGGTTTTGAGCAGACTCAAAAGCTCGCGGTTAAGCCAAGGGGGCCTCTTGCTCCACCTACTTCCCTTACCTTTAAAGGGGATGATGTTTTTGTGCTTCCAGGAGAGAGTTCTTGAAAAACTCCCAGCATTCGCTAGCTTCTTTATTCTCCATGGAAGCTTCCCACGGAATCCCTCCCAACTGAGCTCTGAGTGAGCACTTCTAAATCTAAAACCTTTGTCTTAGTACTAACCTTCAGCATGCTCATGCACTTTAAGTGACTATTTATTTAGGTGGAATAAAGCTGGTTCATAAGCCTTGTCTACAGCATCTTGTTCTGCTCCTCTTCTCAAAACAATGCTTAATTTCCCTACGTGATTTGCCATGATACATGTTACTTCAGTGTCTGAATGCTTCGCAAATTATAACTTTTTTTCAAGATCCTCTAAAATGAGGGGATAACACAACTCCAATTTGTCTGTTGAGAGCTGAGACCCTGAGTAACATTAAAAAAACAAACTGCTAATTTTGATTTTGGTGTACTTTGCATTGTATAGGGATTAAGAGGGAGCTCTCATTGCCTTTGGCTGTAGCTCTGTGTAGATACATGAGCTCCAGATCAGCTCACAGTATTCAGGACAATCCCAGAAAAATGCACTTTGTGAGCCCCTTTGAGGGGTCCAGTGTAGGCGACCAGCCCAGGACCTCTCAGGATGCTCTCTCCTGGAAAGGGCAAGAGTTTCCTTCTCCACAGCAGCATTCAGTCGGCTGAATTGCACAGCTATCTTCTCCTTCCCTTGCCTCATTCATCAGTCCGGCTTACAATTTCTATTAGTGCAGGTGCTTCTGCTCCAGGTCTCCCTTCCTCTTGGCCCCCTTCACTTCCCCAGCTACCTCAACCTGGGCTTTCATTCCCCTAAGCCACATCAGGGACCTTCCCTTGCTCAGCTTCCTCAGTCCAGCAGAAGGGTCTCCCAGGAATAGTTCTTTACAGGAATCTCCTTAAGGAAGATGTCTTGGCAGTGAGTAACCATCTTGGCTGAAAGGTAGCATATCCAGCCGTGCGTAGGTCAGCTCCAGCACTGTGGTGGGACTCTGGTTCCGATAAATTACCTTCCACTTGCAGTAGTTTTTCTTGTAGCATTTTGGCTTTGCTTGTAGGTTTCTTATCCAAAGAAAAGCCTGACCTCATTAAAATATTGGCCTAATGGGCTTTGTGTCATGCCGTGAGTGCTATTACTTACACTTACCACAGGGAAAAAAGCATGCCAGCCTTCAAAGTTCAGAGATATAATCAAACATGACTGCCAATTTTCCTAGATTTCAGATTTTCATTATCAACATCTTGACTCAAGTCCGAATGTTTTGAAAATTCAGAGGCCAGAAAGTCTGGAGTCCACTTCTGGATTTTAATTTAATCCCACTGCTCTTGGAATCAAACACACAGATTTCCATCTGATTAGACTGAGTTTGGACATAGTCCCAATAAATACTGGTTATTTTATTTTAGCTAGGAATGTTTTGGATCACTCGCCGTAAGAGTGTAACACTGAAGTCGTAAGCTTAGTTAAACAGAAATCAGGAGGTAGAATTAATGTTTATAATTGCTAAAATATAAAAAAAAAAAAATCACAAAGAGCAGCTTTGTGTTAGCTTATTATGTTTTTCATGCTTACAACCTGCTTTTCTGGCCAGAAGAAGAGAAAGAGCAGATGTAGAGGCAATGAACTTGGGGGGCATTTCCAAAAGCATTCCTCAGTCATTGCCTTTTAAAGCCCAAATTATCTAATCCACAGTACATTTTGTCTCTATGTCCCACTGGTCAAGCATCAGTTCGTTGCTATATCAGTATCTTGAAAGGTCCCTTACATGGTCCCTGGTGACCTTACATGTATCTCATCGGAGCTGCTGCTGCAGCAGCCACCCCAACTCCCAAATGCCTTATTACAGCCTCCGCATCACTCAGCGTCAAATGTTGTGATCTCTCTCTAAATCCATCCACTGAGAAATCAGTATGTCACAAAACTTTCTTGCCTTTTATCCGACAGACACCTTCCTCTGTTTCAAAGAGAGATCGTTAATAATTCCCTTACAACTGAAGCGAGCTCTCAGCCACGCTGGCCTCTCAAGCTGCACTGTTTGCACCACAGCAGTGACCAACAGACATGGTCAGCAGCGTGCAGCTCAAAACCACAGCCTTATCAGGTCAGTAATTTGGCAACCACAGAGGCAGGTACATCTTTCATACTTGCACTCAGCTTCTCCCATATTGCTGGTAAAACTGACACTGGTGTTTTTACTAGTTAACTTTATGATATGACCTATAAAATGACCTTGTTCAAGGCTTCTGCCATGAGTTTTGGTGGCTTCCCCCATGAATGAATCAGGCACACAAATCACACATAAGCCCTCTCTTAAATAGGCATGTGAAAGCTCTCCCTGTTTAGGACCATCTTGTCTGGATGTTCTCTACTGGAACCATAGATTATAAAATTTTTATGTCTTATGTTTTCTCTTTCCATTTTTGAAATAATTTTGGTGGAATAAATACTCTCAGAGCAACATGGATGTGCAGGCAGGTTTTGAGCTCAAAAATCATGGCCTGTCTAGTCCTGTGGAAACATGCTAGACAATTTCTACCAAAGGTATGAAATTTGTTGGCTCAAGCACACAAAAGAAAAAAATCAAACTGAGAGTCATTTGAACCCAAGCAGATATCAGATGGAGTTTAAACCCTAGCGAAGATACTTTCCTGAGAGAGGGCATCTGCTGAAGTCTCATGCCCTTGAGTAGTCCTTTTTAGTAGGACAGGATAGTTCATTTATTGAAGGTAGAGCTATGAAAAGCAGGCAGTTCTTCTGTCTTTAAGAAAACAACACATGAAGGAGACGAGAAGACTGCAAAATCAGGGATGTATCTGTAGAAACACAGCTTGGGTAGATACTTTCAAGAAATGGCAGTCGTAGATGAGAATTCCCAGCTGATAGGTTATCCCGGATGGCTGATCCTCTGGTTCCTGATGATCAGGCTAGTTTGAGCTGTGCTATGGCTCACCTGGCCTGGTCTTTCTCCTGTATTGCTCTGCTAGCAGACAGGACAAGCTGCAGCTGCTGTATCTCCATGTTACAGTAATGCCATGCAGCATCTCCCTCCTGAGTAGTGGGGAGAGACTCCACGTGTCCAATATGCATTTGAGTGGTGACTGTCATGTCAAAATACAAGGTTTCGTAATGTCCAAAATGTTCATGAATCCCAGACAGCAATAAGGGTGTCATGAAGAGTGACTTCTCAACATGCCAGCAAGACCAGTGCACTTCTCTCTCCTTTGCTCTCCCATCTGGAAATGGCTCCTCATCTGCCTTAAATGGCCTTTTTCATGTGGCAAAGGAAGAAAAACCCCATCGTTTTCCCCCTCCGAAGCCTGCCCAGCAGCAAGCCATAGTCACACACCCCGCTGTAATTCGGGGCACTTCTGTCAGACACCTGCAATGCCTCGCTGTGGCCTTCGCAGACAGGGAAAGGGTGACCAGCAGCTGCCTAAGTCAGCCCTAAGAATCCCCACTTCATGGGGGGGACCTCATTCAGGGACTGAATAATACGAAAAATATGAATAAAACCAGGATAAAACCACTTCTAAGTATTTTTAGTATCACCGAGGCTTGGAAAAGTGGAGAACACTCCTCATTGAAATGTGTCCTTGTAATTCATAAAAACCCTGTGGAAGAGAAAGGCCCTTTTACACTTTGCAAACTAGGCTGAGCTGCTTTTTGTGCTCCACTTAACTTTTGTTTGGTGTGTGTTTTCTTCCTCTTCTAGATGGCGCCAGTGTCTCATTCCTGAGACGACTCCTTTCTCTTCATGGATCTTATTTTCGCAATTTTATTTTAATGACTGACTGTGTAAACCACCGGAATAGGTATTTATCAAGACCCAGCTTTCCATTCCGTTCTGCTAACTTTTGCCAACTGCTATTATATTTCACACAGTCTTGACTTTATGGTATGGGATGCTTTATACAAATGTTTCTTTTTTTAGTATTTCTTTTACACCTGTTTTATGCTTTATTATCGTTATATGGAACATGCCAGTTTACATGAAATATGAAAGAAAATTAATGATATTACTCTAATTTTTCTGTACTCCTGGGCCCTCAGGAGAGAAGCCCTGTAGAAACAGACACTCTCTAAGAGCAGAATGGAGCCTGTGTGTCCCGAGGCATCCCAGTTCACGTGTAAGGAGGAAAACAGGGACGCTGCTTGATTAACCTCCCTACAAAAAAGGTTTTGTGGTGCCCTTTCACATGTAGCTGGTGCAGTCCAGTTTGTCTTCTAATATGCCACTGTAGTTTTAAAACTCTACTGCCTAATGTCAGTTGGTTCTTCCTGCAGGACGGATGTCTCTGGTTAAGAAGAAATGAGTTTTCCCATGCTCCAGCTGCTTAAAAAAGAGCTGATGGCTTTTACTTTCAGGTGCATCTTGCGAAGACCCAAGAAAATGAGCTGTTAGCTGAAAATAACTATTTTTTTAATAACGTCTGGACCAACTTTTCTATTGGTCTACCTACCCTGGCTAACAGATCTTTTATTATATTGCTCTGCTAGTCAAAATCCATATCTGTCACAAGATTTTCTACAGCATGTGTCATTCAAAAACCCAAATGCCCTCAGTAGAACTGGGGTTTTATGGCCTCTCAAGTGGGAGTGCTGAAAGAAGAAGGAGGATTTTGCAGCATACCTGGAAGTTAATCACAGTTTGTATCATTGTGATTTCCTTCAGGATCTCATTGCCCATCAGCAACCTTGAACTGAAAACGTCTGTCTCTGACTCACTGTTTTGATGTTGAGATTTGTTTCAGCAGCAAGCAGCTGCCTGGGTGGTGCAGGGAGGAGGTGGCATTGCTGCAGCTGGTGTCAGTGCCCTGGACCTGATGCTTTTCTGCCCAGCTTCTAGGACGGGTGTTGCTCTTAATACCTTAATACCACAGCCTTGGTAATGCTGAGGGGCTGCTGTTTGCAGCCCTGCAGCCTGCCTTTTACTCACAGCTCTTCAACCTCTCACCAAAGTTGTTGCGGCAGCATATTTCAGAGCTTCTAAAGCAGTGGGTTTCCCTTGTTGGTCTCATGCTCTTGTCATTTTTCATGCTCTTTTCATGGCTTTGCACCTGCAAACCCAGGTATTGTTATGATGGGTTTTCACAGGAAACAACTACCACCGGCTTAAGACTGACACCTTATTTCCCCTCTTTCTTACCTCTCACTTTGTAGATTTTTAGTTTACATTAGAGAAAACCAAAATATAGTTTGTAATAAAGTAGACAGAAGTCATTTAAATATTCAATCAATATTGTCCAATAATATGCACGCACAGAAACTTAACAACCAGTAAATGTGCAATGCTTGCACCTAATGGGCATATTCCTATCAGCACTAAGAGCATCATGAATGGGAACAAGTAGTAGGGTGTTCAAGTGAGTCCCAATGAAGTGTGTGTAGCTGTTGGGAAATAACACAATCATCATCGCTGCCACCCGCCACACTAGATAGGAGACCCAGAGGAGGATGCTCATCTGGGTCCCCATCATTGCTCTTCCCGGCTGGTCACTCGGAGAGTTTTTACTTTCCCCTTCTCTCTCCTGTGGTTTGTTTTTTTTTTTTTGTTTCTTCCTAAAGTAACTTTCAGCATTAGAGATGATGTAAGCCATCAGCTACAGACCCTGCAAAAAAAACCTTCATGTGCACTTCTCTGGACATGGGGAAAATTCAATCTTCTCCCATCCTGCAGTAACACTGTGGTGTCCCTAAAAATAGCCCACATGCTTCAATCGTATGACATAACAAGACTCCCTTGTTTCTCTTTTGATATGTATTATATACAGAGAGAATACATGTGTATATAAAAGGAATTTTTGAGTTCAGACTGAAAATGGCTTCACGGAGGGATTTTATTTCTGAAGCCACTTCAGTAAACAAAAGGTACTGTCTTAATCTGGATGACTGCAAAGTGTCATATGAACCACTCTACAGGTAACAACTTGCTTTCTTCCTTTAACGGGAACTGGCAGGGACTTTAGCAAACTCTGTACATATAAATGGAGATCAAAGAATGGTCACACCCACAGCTCACACAGAATTCAATACATTACTGGAAAGGTTAAAAGACCCTTAATCAAATAGCAAATGGCAAAATTATATGACAAATAGGCATCCAAAGAATTCATTAAGAGATAGTGCAAGAACCAGCATGCCTATAATTCTGCTCTCCCTATTCACACAAGACCAATTCACTTTGCAGGCAGACTGGCACCTCTTGGAGAAGTAATTCCGAGTCAGTTTTTAGGTAATTTTAATATTTTTATAACACGATCGCTCCTTTTTCCAAACACACAAGGGAGAAGTCTGATCTTTTCAAAGACAAACTGAAGCTTCACTGTGAACAGGTCTGTCTAATAGAGGCTTTGCCGTCCCGTGGCTTGCATTACATGAAATCTGTTAAGAAAAGCTATTAAAGCCAGCTACCAGAAAGGGGAGGAGGTTTGTGGCTAATGAACTATCCAATTTTATGTGAGGTATTCAAGCTTGTGGGCACTGTAGCTGCATGTGCAGGCATTCTGACTGTATTTACACTGGTACCACGCTGCCGGCAGTACCCCAGACCAAACCCTGCTCCATCCCTGCTGTCCCAGCGCTGCTGCACACCGGGACGGCTGAGCTCCCCACTGCTGCTGGCAAGGACAGGCTTTCCCAGGCAGGACACAGCTGGCACATCTCACCTTGCACTGCCCTGCTAGGGCATCTCCTGCCTCAGTGCTGCTTCAGTGCCAAAGGACTCAAATTTACCTCACAAGAGGTATGTGCCTGAAGAGATTTTATGCTTGAGTAGCTGCTGTTCACAGCCACAGCCTGTCCTGGCTTGAACGTATGTCATCATCCTCCCCATGCCTTGGCAGGGGCAGTCCAGATAGACAGGCCTTTGGGGCACACAGTCAGATTTAGATGACACATGGAGATAGAAAACACAAACAAGGGCAATCTTAACAAGAAACCCTGATTTTGCCCCGGTGATTTCCCCTGGAGGGTGGGTTGGGTGTATGGGTGTCTGAATTCTCCTGCATGTCCCATCTGGGCACACGGGGAAGCATGCACCTCTCTTTGGGGAGCCTCCTTGTGCCACGGGCCAGAGGCACAGTGAGGTCTGTGGGGCCGTAGATAGAAAACACAAACAAGGGCAATCTTAACAAGAAACCCTGATTTTGCCCCGGTGATTTCCCCTGGAGGGTGGGTTGGGTGTATGGGTGTCTGAATTCTCCTGCATGTCCCATCTGGGCACACGGGGAAGCATGCACCTCTCTTTGGGGAGCCTCCTTGTGCCACGGGCCAGAGGCACAGTGAGGTCTGTGGGGCCGTAGCCATCAAAGCTTCTCTTGATATTACCTGCTTTTTTCCCTGGGCAGGCTCCTCTTGTGCGCTCGGTGTCTGAGGATGCCAGACTGCACGCAGAGGCTTGTGTGGCTTCTGTAAGGCTTTCTCAGGAGACTGCCTGTGAGAGGCCCGGCTTTGCCCGCAGTGTCTGTGAGGAAGGAGAGCAGAGATGTTAAGCCTGGCAGCAGAAGCGGAAATAAAATGTGTGTTGCTTGACTACATGTGCCTTGCATCCTGACTCATCGCATTAGAGCTCCCAAATCCTGCCCCGCTCCTTCCTCACACCCAAGTATAAATCCCCGAGGACAGTCGTTCCCCCTCTCCCAAAGCCTCGGCGAGTGGTCTGTAGTGTCTGTGGGTGCTCCCGAGTTGTGCTGCTTTTGTCTGAGGCTTGTAAGGTTCTTCTGTGGAAGAAGGCGTTCGGGCCTTTACTCCGTGCCAGAAGAAGTCCTCAGCATGCTGGTGATTTGGCTGTGAAGCCTGTGTCATCTCATGGCCAGCTGCTTTTGTTCTCTCTTCTTCTGCAACAGGAGGAAGCCACCTCGGTGAAAGCAGTGATCTCGTACGCTGAGGTACAATATGAGCTAATGGGGATGGAGTAAGCCCTTCCCAGCACTTCCAAAATAAGCTAGGGATTAGAATTTTACTCGGAAGCTGTACCTAATTTTTGTCAATGGTGTTAGTAGATGCTGGACGAGAGGCGCACTTGACTTTTAGATATAGCATGGACAGCTTGGACTAAATTTACTTTCAAACATTGACATTATAAAGTTCTTCAGAAACTGCATGATGGTATGATCCACTCTTAAAACTGAGAAAGAAGAAATATACAATGACAAGTGGAAAGGTGAGAAAGGTTTGTATTCTTCAAGTCAACATCTTTTCTGAGACAAAACCAAATCATGTAATAGCTGCTAGGATGTATCGCACTTATTGACCAGGTCAGGAAAATGAGAGTTCTCAGGACTACCTGAGTAATCCAAAATCATTTTAGTCTGTCTGTTCAATTAATCAGAATTAACTGCAAGTATAAATTATTTTCTTTTTCATTTCTGGTTCCTGTAGAGGGTGTTGACGTACTTCTCAATGCAGTGTCTGCATATGTTTATTTTGCTGGTTCATAAAACTGCAGATACACTAAAATGCATCTCCTGAAAGCATAACCCTGCTTCCAGTTCTTTGCTCAAATCAGCATGGAGACTTGTTTTTCAGGGTTTTTTTCCCCTGTTACATGGAGATATTATTGAACCGGAGACCTGAAATGCAAGAAACACTGTATTAAGAAGTCCACCGTCCACATTTTTGGCCCTTTAAAATTGAACTGCCACAGTTTAGTTTCATTGTAGCACTCTAGCTCTGCTGGGCTATTCAGCTCAGGGAGTTACAGCGCTCCTGGGCGCCTTTCTGACACTAGCAGAAAGTACTGGCTTGAAGACTCCATCCCTTCTGACAGTCAGGGACTTGTCGCCTCTCAGATCATCCTTGACATATAATCTCTCACCCACAATAAAACCAGCAAAGCCCATCACTCATCATTAGCAGCTGGCAAGGACAGAGAACAAACACGTAATGAACCTGTGTGACATTGTCCTCAAGTCTCGCTGTGATGTCTTGGGAGTTGACGTGCTGGTTGCAGTATAACAATTACTTGCAATAGAATGGTACTGGAGGGACTATTTAAGGTGCCATATAATTTACCCATAGTTAATAACCAGAAACACATACATTTAAAAAGAAAGTACTTCATTTGAGAATCAGTGTCCCTTTGCCTTAACTAACACTTCTGAGTATTTTGCAATCTTCATCTCCCAGGACTTCAGGTAGGCAGTGCTGTTACCACTACCCCAGAGTGTGGGAGGGAAGCGCTCTAAGTGGAAACTCTTCTAGATATTTCCCTAAATAGATATATTTTAGCTATTTCTTGATATTTTCTAGACTTGTTTTCTATACCTTTATGAAGATGACCGCTTAGTAGAAGTTTCCTCCACCGGTAGACTGGAAAGGCAAGCTCTACAAAGTCCCTCAAACATTACTTTCTTCTGGCATACAATCACAATGAGACAACAGCCCAAACTTATTTCAAAATTAATAACCTTATCTTTTATTCACTTTTATCATTTTCTCACTGGCGGGGCCATGATGTTCATGTGTACCAGAAGTGAATGCATATTGATTCACTTCAAAGAACCTCTGTTACTGCATAGGTAAGTAATTTTGCCTTAAAAAGAGACCCTTTCCTATTCGGCCGTGCATACACTAGACATCTGTAGAGTTTTAGCTTTCTGATTGCTTAGATCAAAGTCATTAAGCCGTTTCCTAAAGAGTTTTTGTTGCTTTTGCTAGTAAGTTGCTAAGGACAACCAGCCTTCAAACAAAGAACATCCAGGTGGATTTCAGTAGACGAAGATTTGGTTTAGCGTAGGTAGCCCAGCTCCTCACAGTCAGATGCACTCTAAAATAACTCAGGCTGGTCCTTCAACTTCTTTTGGGAGTTTTACAATAATTTATGTAAGAAAGCCATTTGCACCTTGTAAACTTGGGTTTGTGCACATACCCTGATTAGTGAAATATCATTCCATCACCTGACAGAGGTGCAGTCACAAAGACGAGACACAGAACTGTCAGTTAAAGCCTTGCTCTGTAGTCAAAATGAAGGTTACATAAATAAAATATCTGGTCTTTGAGACTGAAGAGCCAAAGATGGGTGGGTTGTAAGACTAGCCATCACTTTCCTTTGTGTACTTTTTGCTAGTACTTCTGGGATACCTTACTCACCCCAGCTCCATAGGTTACCTTAGCTCAGGCAAATTATTCTTTAACTAGACTCCAAGCAGCACCCTATGCCAACAGATAAGTGTTTGTGCATCACCAGAAACGAAGTGTAAACAGACACCCTTTATATTAAGTGGAATATTGTCTATCGGTATTATGATATTATTGTTTTCTCTGCTGCAATGGAATCAAACAAGGTCATAGCCCTGATGGTGTTCTCTGCACGTTCGATGCACTGAGGGTAAAAGGGAATAGGGACTCACTGGCTAATTCATTCATCACCATTGATCTGAGGTACAATTTAGTAATGTCACCCACAAAAGCAACTCCTTTGGCAGAGTCTCTCTTCTCCTGGACCTTTCCACATAGTTTTTCTCTCTTATGCCTTTAATGGGAAGTGTTTCAACCCCTGTTACTGCTGAATCAGTATGTATGCCCTGCCAAAGTGGCAGTGGTTTTGTAAAATCTCTTCGTAATCTACTCCTTGGGCAGATATTTATACCAAAAATAGGAATGCTCAGTTCCTTACAATTAGTGTTTGTGTCCTTGCTTGATAGACAATTGTTAGTATATTTTTCAATATCTTTTTCCTGCTTCGGGAGCCACCCTAAATTGTTTTCGTGGCCAAGGAGCCTTTCTCTCAATGCAGATCTATCTGGTTTCTCATAAACTCATTTTTTATTTACTCAGAAATCTGCTGTTTACCAACCAGCTCGTGCTTCAACTCTTGTCCTGAATCTTTGAATTACCAGAGAAGATGAGTCTGCTATAATAGGTTTTAGTCATTCTTACTCTTCAGCTCATTTCCCGGATTTATTGCAATTCCCATGGCTACAGCTATACTAGTAATAAGTGTGCTGAACCATTCTCTCACATTGAACTGAACGGTCCAGGTCCATATTGCAAAACTTTGACCCCTTCAATCTTTCTGACCCTCTGTCTTTTCCAAACGACCTATTGCAATAACCCTGGTAACTTCCAAATCATGCATGGAAATTGGAAGAGCACAGGTTGGCACTCCCAGTACCAGATTGTTTTAACCATTTAACACTGTAGACCATCTGGGAACATTTCTGGTGTCTGAGAACATCTCTGGGCATGTATTATTTCACTCTTATAATTGTAGCTTGTATTTCTTAAAATAGCTGTTTCATAGACTCTTGCTTTTCCCAGGAATCTCTATTTGTCAGATTTCCCAATGGGGATTTTTCCAGTAAATAACATCTAAGGTGTTTTTTTTTTTTTTCTACTCTAAATACTACTAGTGTTTACTGCTCATCTCAAATCTTAAATACACAGAGCTGTTGGTAATTGCTGTCAGAATCTCTTCGTCCCTGTATTTGAGAAGATCCCAGGGATGGCTTACAGGGCGCATAGTATGCTGTTGACCCTGTTGCCAGACTTCCCCTGTCTCAGAAGCTGAGGATATTTCTTTGCTCACTGGATTCCCTGTCCTGGTTTCGGCTGGGATAGAGTTAAATTTTGTCCTAGTGCTGTGTTTTGGATTTAGTATGAGAAGAATGTTGATAACACACTGATGTTTTTAGTTGTTGCTAAATACCTTGGTAGTCAAGGACTCTTCAGAGGCTGGGAGGGAGCATAGCTGGGACAGCTGGCCCAGCTGGCCAAGGGGGTATTCCATGCCATATGACATCATGCTCCGTATATAAATAAGAGGCGTGGTCCAGGAAGTAGCGATCGCTACTTGGTTATCGGTCAGCGGGTGGTGAGCAATTGCATTCTGCATCACTCACTTTGTGTATTCTATTACTACTACCATTATTATTATTATTATTATTTCTTTTTCTCTTCTATTAAACTGTCTTTATCTCAATCCACGAATTGTACTGTTTTTTCTCCCGATTCTCCCCCCCATCCCACTGCAGGGGGAGGGGGGGGGAGTGAGCGAGCAGCTGTGTGGTGTTTAGCTGCCTTCCAGGTTAAACCACAACACTCCCCCAGTGTACCCAGTCCTGTCCAGTTTCTATGCACCCCCACTGCCAGCCAGGAGCCAACACCAACGTCCAGTGCGTGGTGGTGGAGTCAACATGAGGGGACGATTTTCTTACCTCTCCAATGACTCTGTCTTTGTTTCTTTCCCCACTGGGCATCATATTTTGTTGGGACCTCCTTTCTTCTGCTGCACAGCAGCTATCCTTCCCTGCTAGTCTCTGCCTAGCTGCTATTTTCTTGCTTCTGTCTATCTGTTGCAGATTTTCTTTCATACGCTTCCCACAACTGGATGAAATCTGTTAACAAAACAATTCTTTCATTTGTTTCTTGATTTAAGAGGCCACCAACAACAACTTACATGCCTTGGGTCTTGTCCTCCTGGGGGCTGAATTTTACCCAGGCAGCAATTGGATGCTCAAACCCAAGAAAACCTTCAAAGGACCTGACTCTTCCTCCTTCTGAATTAATCTGGGCACCAAAGGTCTCATCCTCTCCCAGGACTATTTTGAATGATAGTATCCAAGGTTTCGCCAAGCCCAGCTTTACCAGCCTAGGCTCTGGAGAAGAAACAAGCATTTGAAATCTCAATATTCTTTCATAGCTGTGTTAGCAGCAGTCCACCTCTTTCTATTGCTGTCTCCATTTTATTAATACTTTTCCAAACGTAAGTGGGCATCATTGCTGTGATTAAACCATAATTCCTACAAGAGAATTCCTCATCTCTGTCAGTTCAGGTCTTAGCGTTGATCTGTGTGCTTTGCTGTTCAGCCTGTCTTTATCTATTGATTAGTGATGCCACTGGAAGAGATCTCTGCCTACCTCCTGTGCCCTTCTGGTTACAGTCTGACAAGCACTAAACATGTCTGAAGTAATCATCTTGTGCTATTTAAAAAAAAAGAAAAATCCACCCTTTTCCCTTGATTCCTTTTGCGTCTTCCTGCACTTCATGAAGACCCCTTGCAGCCTTTCAGAAATCTTCTCTTAAAATTTCCTCATGGCTATCTTCCTTTTCTTCCATGGAGTTTTAACCTCACTTAGGAAGGCATTTCATTTCCAGCATGGACCAGTTGTGGCCTACTAGTGCTTCTATAAAAACAGATTCTCCTGCATCAGACATAGATCTTTCAGGTTAAAATTGATCCCCTGGTCTTTTAGTTAAGGAATTAAGTCATTTATTAAGTCCTTAAATAAATCCTTCAGGAGTAAGTTAATACTGAAATATTTCTAACTTAAGGTGGAAACCAGAAGAAGTTGAATCTTTGTCGAGGGGTGCCCTGTTATTATTGTATTTCCCTTCCTAATCAGAAGGAAGTAGCTGCCTTCCCCGCCTTCCCTCCCCCAAGTCGTGTATCTCAGAATTAGGCTGCTTGCATAAGGTGAACCCTCTGGAGGCAGAGATACCAAGCTGTAGCAGTGGTCAGTTTGATCATCACCCATATAAATAGCTGAGCTCATAGCAGTCACTTGCTTGCCAAGTGAACCTCAAAATGCGTCTGAATCAGCTTCTAGGAAATACTGGAGAGGTGTTGGTATTTGTGACCTGTGTTTGGTAGGAAGCTAAGCATCAGGATCTCTCTGGCTGTACTGTCCAAAGTGCTCCTGGCACCTTGAGCAAGACCAGAAAGAGGAAGAGATGCAATTCCAATAATTGCCTGAGAAAATGGTATAAAGGGGAGGCGTAAAAATTCTAGAGTGAAGTGAGCACATACCAGACAGATGAACTTCATTTGAACCATAAGGTAATCATGCTGTTGGCACTTAAGAAGGTCACAGATCAGTATCTAAAACAAAATGCACATGGTTTGAGGTGTAGCATCCAGTAGAGGAAAAGTCATGGGAACTCTGTGTTACTGAGTGAAGAGCAAGACAGAACATTGCAATATTCAAATAGGAAATGTGGAAGAACAGCTGAAGTCTGGAAAATGGGACAGAAAGACTAGAATGGAAAATTTCAATGAGGCTATCAGTAAAATAGATATATTAGAAACCTGATGGGACTCATGATGATACGGGATGCAAAGTATTCTTGAAAAATGAGGAGACCTGTGCTGATGGAGGAACTCTGCTCTATGTTACAGAAAACTTTAATCATGTTAATTAAGTGTTCACAAAGGAGCAGGGAATCTTTGTGGACTGAAATCCAGTTTATGAAGGAAAAGTATAGTATTAGCATGTAATATTATATGATCATATTATGAATGTGATTATACTCATATTACATTATTTTTTAGTATATTATTGTTATTACATAATATTACATTATAAAATCACAGAGCAGTTGTGGCTGGCAGGCACCTCTGGACATTGTCTAGTCCAGTCCTCCTGCTAGAGGCAGGGTCAGCTGGAGTAGGTTGCCCAGGACTTCATGAAGCAACAATATCAGCATATAGTGATTGTTACTGTGGAAAAGCCATTTTGTAGTCGTGACCATGATGTACTTGGATTTACAACTTTTTCAGGATCAAAAGAAGCAAGAAAGCCCGAGGAAACAAGTAAACCCCCTTACAGCTGTTAAATTTTACAAAGGGGAACTATAGAAAAGTGAGGATGTTTATTAAGAAGGTGTTTACACAGGCATTGAATCTCTGCACACCAGTTAAGGGTACCATAGTGGAGGAACAAAGCAAATGCTTTCTGCTAATTGAAAAAGATTTGAGAAAGCACAGAAGGAAGGCAGCATAGATAAACATCATTGAAAGGAATGCTATTAAAAACAAGACTTCCTTCAAACAGCTGAAGTTGTGCCCAAATAGGGTGAATGGAAAGATCTGAAAGCTGTAATCAAGTGCAAAAATATACACGGCAGGCCAAAAAACCTCCTCCTAAAAACCCCCCAAATCCCAATAATCCACGAAATGATTTACTAAAAACTATTAATAAATCCTAAAACCACATCAGGAGCAGGAAGCCTGTCAGGGGACAGTTAGGGTAACTCTATGATCGAAGTGTGAAAGATGCAGAGAAGAAAAAACCACAGACAGAAAAAACAAATATATTCGTACTTTTTGAATCTGTCCACTGAGGAAGAGCCTGAATAGTCCTTCTTGCAGAGGATTTATCAGTCGACATGTCTCAATTTTAACTAAAAATGTCTTGGAACAAACAGACAGAATTAACACTAATGAGTCCCCATTACTTGATGGGTTTTATCCAAAGTGCACCAAAGGAGCTCCAGATAGAAATCACTGAAGTTCTCACTGTAATGTATAACTTTGCACTAACAAACAGCTGTCTTAATACCGAAGGAATGGAAGATAGTTAATGTGAAAAATGGAACCACTAATTCAGAAACCTAGCATGTATACCAGGCAATTTACTAGTAACACTATTAAAGAACCACTGAGAATTAGTGGATAGATGCATAAACCAGACATAGCAAGGAAGAACTTTTTTATAGTGAGGAAGAATTTTTACAATGGGAAATTGTGTCACACAATTTCCTGTGAATGAAAAAACATGTGAATAAAGGAGAACTGGATTCAGTGTACCTGATGATGATCAAAAGATATTAAAGAATCTAAATCTAAAGGGACCTTTAAAGCAATTGAGCAGCTATTGGATAGAAGGCAAGATCCTTATGTGAATAATCAGGAGACAAATGCTAGAAGCAAATGATCAATTTTTAGAGCGAAAAGAGGTTGCTACCGGTGTGTTTCAGAGGTCTTTGCTGGGACTTTATTGTTCCACATACTTAAATAATCTAGAGAAGAAGGTAAAAAGGGAGGAGATAGATACATTTGAAGATGATATGCAGAATACTTTGCTATTCTGCAGAATAGCAAAGATGAGGGTTGACTTTGAAGAACTGCAAAAGCACCATGTGAGTATGAATAACAGAGCAATTAAATGACACATGAAATTTAATAGAGACAGATGCAAAACGATGCACATCAGAAGCCTCCTTGCCCAGCAGTTTTACCTTTATAAATAAGATGGGGGGACTCTGAGCTGATTGCTACTCTCAAAAATGAGAGCTCATTGTGTGAAGACCTCAGCTTAACGTTCAGGAGCAGACAAAAAGCCCATGTTACTATACCACTGTGTAAATCTATAATGCACCAGTGTTTTTAACATTCTGTGCAGCGTTGAGCTCCCCTGCTCAGTGGATATTAAATCGAATAAGGTTTAGGGTTAAAAATGACCAAGGTGTGCAACCCAGCTTCCATACATGGAATGAATGTGTAGGCTGGGACTCTTCAGACTGGCAGAGATGACACAGGGATGTGGCAAAGGTCTACAAAACCACGCGTGGCCCGGAAAGGGTGAATACAGATCGACTGTACTCACATCAAGTTTGGAAATAAAAGGAAACCTGGTAATGCCAGAAAGCTATATGTTGTCTTCCAAATGCACCACTTTTTTCTGTACAGGATTGAGTGGCCATCAAATGAAGTCAGTGGGAGCCAGATTCAGAATAAACAAAAGAAACTCTCCCTGGTAAACATAGTTGTAATATGGGAGAATACTGAGGGGAAATACCATGTAAGTTTGGCTTGTTCCTACATTTCTCTCTCAGTCCCTGTTGGAGATAGGATGCTGCTCTAGGTATACCCTCATTCTGAATCAGCCAACCTTTTCTTCATATGTAGGAAGAAACAATTTTTTCCTGCTCTTTTTCAATACGACAAGTAAGGAGTACCAAAGAAACCTAGCAGCCAGCAAGTTCAAAAAAGATGAAAGGACGTGATTTTCATGCAGGTAGTTCTAATGTACATATGTAGATATGTCTAATGTACATGATCTAATTCTGCAGCAAATATTTTCCATGATACGTACTTCTGCAAAGGAACTCTTCTGTGAAAGATGTTGTGGTTGCCAAAGGTTGATATGGGCAAATTCATTGAAGAAAAACCCATCAAGAGTTATTGAATCTCCAGGCAGTTCTCCTGCAGCAAATCCTTAAGCAAGAATTGTTGACAGCTGAAAGTCTGTTCTGGGGAAGCATCACTACATACCTGACTTTTTATTGAACTGCTCCACAGGCATCTTTGATTGGTCCCTGTCACAGGCAGGGTGCTAGGCAAAGTGAGCATTTTGACTGATTTTGTGTGGCCTTCCTTGGCATCTGATTTTCTCTTGCAATGATGTGAAGAACGTGCGTGTACATCTGTAGGCTTGATCTTCCAAAACCTGGCCTTCAGGATAAAGCTTTTTTTTTTTTTTTTTTTTTTTTTTTAAAGCAGCCAATTGGCAGCAGTGTATTGGATATATCAGCTCTTATATTTTCATCTCTGACACCAGGAAGAGCTTTTTCCCAGGCACACACAAGTGACTCAGATACAAGTCTAATTCTTACTGTATAGCTTATCATTCTGCATAATTTAAATAAGGCTACCATTGTGCACTACCAATGCGGTCACTGCTTTCTAGCTATGGTCTCTCATGTTGCTGGTGAACACAAGCATGACCTGACAGTCACCCAACAGTGTGTTGATACATATTAGCCAGCTCTCCTTCACTAGTTCTATTTTTTTTTCTTCCATTGAATAGTTGCATAAAGGGAAACAAAATACGTATGTTTCTATGGCTATGGCCTGCAAACATTGTGTATTGTATCTCAAGAAACAGTTAAACATAATTTGGATGGAATCTTTATGGATGTGAATCCTAGCTGTGGCTAAGATTTCTTATGCTGAAGCAAAGGAAGCTTTCATTTTAAAATATTGTGTTAGCTTTACTACAATTTGCCATATCAAACAGAAAAGAGCCTCTATTGCCCGTTTGCAAACTCTTGACATAGTAAGATTGTGCTTTCAGCTTTTGGCTAATTTTAGCACTTTAGTCTGGCAATTCCAGTTCTAATATGTTTCAGCAGTACAGGTGATGGATCTGTGCACTAAAGAGATGAAAAATGAAAACCAGAAAACAACCCTAAACTGGGAGCATGCAGTTCCCACAGCCAATTTGCTTACACTAGCAGATGTTTTCAGGATTGCCTGTCAAAGGGAAGTGGAATTTTCTAGGCATGTCTCTGGAGGATATTGTACATAACGCTGCTGACTCTACAGAAGTATTTAAGCTTTGCAGAGATGCAAGCAGAGGATACTTAGACCTAGGAAGTTTGTGTGACAAAAGGGAATGGTGCTGCTATACTGATATGTAAAAACTACTCTATTACCTACAGAGGTTATAGTGACCATGCTTGATTATTAAAAAAGAAAGTAAGGCATGATACTATTGTTAAATTAGAACATTTGGGTTATTTGCTAGAATTGCCTTTGATTAGTGGTGAAATTAAAGGTTTAAATTATAACATAATGATGCTAATACAATATAAGTGCTGATATAAATTTGCTGGAAGTAATTTAGCTAGCTCATAGGAATTATACTTACTATCCTACTGAATGCACTTAAGAGATGCCTAGGAAATTAAAGTGTAGAATAGAGCAATTGAAGTGCAAAAGACATATTAAAGCTGTTGTTCTTTGGAGCTTTCCTTGGAGTGATGTTTTTAGAGGCTGCATCATGTAGTTCTATCAAATCACGTTAAGATCCAAAAGGTAAATAGCTGCCTTGACTTTAAAGCATATTAACTTTATCTTGTTTCCTCTTTACATAAGCCTGTGACTTTCTGTAATAACTTAAGGATCACAAAATAACCTGGCAAAGTTTATGAGCATCTCCGTCAGATGTGATGGGCTGCAGTCCCACTCCGGTCCTGTGGATGGGTACTAGTGATTGTAGCAACTAAAAAAACCTACATTTCTCAGCATTGAGAAATGCAAAAGATCAGTTTGCTGGTCAGAGGCAATTTAGAGATCATTTACACTGGTAAGAGCCTTCCTCACCCCAGCACGAGGCCACGCACACCACACGTGTGGGTTAGGGGTTCCAGCAGACTTGGGAGGGGACCTCTGGGTTTGCTGAATCTCTCTCCCCCCATCTACTTGGCAAGTGATGTTCTCATCGTAGGGAAATTGGTCTAATACATGAGAGATTCCTGTGGCAGCAATGCTTGTCTGATGCATAGGAGGGTCTCATTGTGGGAAAGCGTGAGATATGTGTGAAAAAAGCTGTGAGATTTCATCTGAATTGGAAATCCGCTGATGGCCTGCTGTATGTTTTGCCTCTTGTCTATCAGCCAGGCGAGGTGTTGTTAAAACCAGTCTGGCATGTGAAAGCAAGAGCCGGGAGCAATGTGCTAGGCAAACACAGCCTTAACCTGGGAATCCAGTATTAGCCTTGTTGCTAGCAAAGTACAGCTCGACACGATGGAAAAGGGATGATTACTGAAGATGTCACCAGTAGGGCAGACTACACAGACCCTTACCATGTGAACCACTTCATCTGCTTGGAGATATGGTTTTTATGGTGGCACAACACAGATTCAAAACCTGACGGAGCCACGCGGGCAGATGTTTTGGCCAGTGTCCCCACTTTGGAGTGGCTTCTGCTTTGTGGCCGTGAAAGCGTGTTAGCTGAGCTTATAAGATGCCTGGGTAGAGGGGAGGAGACTTCCTTCCTTTCACCAAATTCACTAATTGTATAAACCGTACTAACACTTAGTCCCCTCATGGCCTGGAATTTGGCAAATTCCTTGCCCTAAAATTAGCTATACCAAAGTTCTGTGGAGAGTCAAGCAGATCTAATTGTGGTATAGAGAGTGAGTCCTACTGCAGCTAACTAGGGCTAGAAAAAGTAGATTTTCATTGTGTCATTCTTTTTAATGAGAAGTAAAATAAAAGCTGATGCAGGAGATCCTGGACAAGAGAAAGCTTCTCTGCTTTTCCCCCAGTCTATTATGTGAAAAATGAGTCATATTTTTGACAGTAGTGGATAAGAAAAGTTGTGGCTGAGGGACTGCGAGTACAAAGGGAGGCAGATGGATGGGTGTTGGAACATGCTGAACAAACAGCTTACTTCATTTTGTTTATTCTCTTCTAAAGCGCTCAGTCGCTGGGTATTGGGAATGTTACATAAAACTAAAACCATTGTGCTAATTCTTCTCTGGTGGCATGCTCCAGATTTCAAGAGAATTACAGCTTTGGTCTTGTAGCAACAACAACAAAGTGGAAGAAACATCTCTGCCAAACAAAACTGAATTAAATTGTGTATTTCCCTTTATTTTCTTCCTGCAGCAAAAGACCAGTTAGCCTCTGCCCAGCTTGTCCTCATTGCACTGAGAACTCTGAAAGCAAAACATGAGGTAGTTTAATCAAGATGGAGTGAGCTATCTCCCTGTTTTGCTGTAAAATTCCATGCAAGCTTGACTGACAGTCACCCGGTTACGTAGCCAGCCCATGTCAGGCTGTTCAGACTTTTCCAGACTGGTCCCAAGCACTAGTTGTGCTGGCGACAACCAACAAGAAAGATCGGTGCTGAGGTGCCCCTGGGCTTGGTGCCTGGGCACATGTGGGGTGACAGCACACCCGGGGCTTCTCCTGTCTTCTGCAAAGAAACGCAGAGTTCAGACTTAAACATCTAAGATAAAGGGCAACGATTGCATTAATCAACTCAGCGTGGCAGCTTCCCAGTGCGCAGCAGGCTGGGATGTGCGGGTGATGGATTCCCCTTAGCACTGAACGATCCCCGTCTCCTGTAATGGTGGAGGAACCCGTCGCTGCAGAACTTCCCCCTCCTTCTCCCACCCTTGTCACCACTGCATCCAGCCCTGCTCAGACAGTCTTGTTTTCAGTTTATGCCCGTAAAGAGGATTTCACTAAGTCATGTCACAAAAGCATGTAGTCTGTGACAAAGATGAGCTTAAATTAATTCTCATTTTTATCTGGGGGGACACTGGTTGCAAACTAATTACAAAAGAAATATGTAATCCAAGCAATTTTCAAGGCTGGAAATTTCACTTATAAATGGACATTTTTTACAACATATTTATGACCCATCAGAGACACCTAGATATTTTCCTAAAATTCTGAGTAAAATACTGGGACAAAAAGTCATTCTATTATCTTCTTTAAAATCACATATATAGACTATATGATATTTTAAAATACAGTTTAAGAAGTATCAAACAGCACACAATACCCTAAACCATTTCCCAAAGCCAACAGAATAGAAAAAGTGGCCACTGAGATCTAACCCCACCTGAGTTTTATTTGAAGAAACATCGTTAAAATCCAGACCGAGGACAAAAATTTAAAGTTATTTTTTGTGTCAGCTGCGGCCAGTGCCTGGAGGAAGAACCTCCCACGTGCTCCGCGGAGAGGGACCTCCGGCAGATGAAAGCCATCAGCCTTGGATAAAAAGAGTGGGGGATTTGTGTCCCACACTTCTTCCCATGGCTCTCTAAATTCTGGCCAACACAATTTAGCCTTGACGCTCAAGTTCAACCTTTTAGTCAAGTATGTGTATGTACATATGCATTTATATTACAAATACACATGCACACAAATGGGTTCTCTGTAAGTGCTTGCATCTGAATGCACTTCTGTGAGTGCATGCATATAAATGCATACATGCAGCTGCATTTATACCTGTTGTATATGGACATACACACACACACCCACATACAAAGAAAACATGAAATATCACTGGAAATGCATTGGATAAAAAGCAAAGGGACTACAGTAAAAAAACAGAATGACATGAGGATGTTGGGGTTAGGGAACGGAGCTGCAATGAGGCACATTGTTGTCTGTGATAATGTTTTTGCTAAGTATTAGCGACAATTGCGTTGATATGAAAGTGGATTTTGTGGTAGTTGGAGTTTATGTGGAAGGACTTGCAGGTTGTATCTTACACTGGTGTTTAGCCATTGGATATAAGATGCAGAGCACCTAAATCTGGTCATTCTGATTTTAGAACGTTTTTGTTGGTTTTTATCCAGCTGTTGGGTTAGGGATATTGTAAAAGAGTCAGCAAAAAGAGAAGAAAGGAAGCTTGTTTTACTTCTAGTTTCTATATTTGTATGAAGGAAGTAACACAGCAAAGTAACACAGGATTTGCAGAACATTTAATACAGGGTAAGCACAGACTAAAACACAGCGCTGTGTGCATAGGGAACTGTAGAATTGCATACTTCTGCCAATGTATAGAAATGACAAGTCTTTAGGAGATCATATCTTAAGATAGAACTAACTAGATTCATTGCCAAATCCTTCAAATTCTGCACTTTCTTTATCCCATCAGTTTGCAATCCTGTAATGTCTAACACAAAAACCAGAAATAAGACAGGCTAGAATTGCAAACTGCACAATTATTCAAAATGCATAATGCAAGAAAAAAGTCACTTCAGCATCATGGTGGTTACTGCTAGGTAGAGAAATGGCTGCAGAAGTAGAGAGAGAAAGGTTTAGAAAGGTAAGCTACACAGAGAAGTAGAATATACCTGGCACGCTGACAACCTTGCACGTGTTAGATCTGAAATGCTTTTAGCTAGTTGAAAAGAAAAGAAAGGAGTTCTTTTTTTCCAGTTGCAGTTTCTGAGGCTGTCTTATCTAGGTTTTAATCCAAAAAGGGACTATTCTTTCCAATTACTTCAATGGGCTTTAGATGAAGGCCTTAGAAATGTGTTCGGTGTTTTGTCCTGCTCCGGTTCAGTCTTTTCAGAGCCGAGGACTGGATCGATTATTCTCCGGGAAGAGCATTAATGCTCCCAGCTGCCATCAGCTCCACGGCTTTTGGAGACAACCAATTCTTCCCAAGGCCCACAGCCACGTTTGGGGGGGCTGGCAAAAAAAAGTTTCTAGTTTTAGTACTTCATACCTAAAAACACTAGTTTATTTTACATAGAGACAACATTAGATGTCTTTTTCCATTCCAGCTATATATTAACGTTCCTCTGCCCTCATCAGTATATTAATGAGGAACAGAAAACAGTTAAGAAAGGACCACAAGCAATTAAAAAAGATGTCATTATTAATGTTGCAAAAGAAACAGCTTGAAAACCTTCTGTGCTTTTCCTTTCTGAATAATTCCTCTTAAAATTGCCCCTGCTTCTTCCTCCTTCTTCATGCAGCCATCACTTTCATCTTCCCATCTATCCAGCCTTATGGCTGACAGCAGATGAGCTACTAATATTGGATGCTGTTTTTTTCTGGGTTGCACAGAAAAGGAAAGCAGCCTTTGTAATTTCAGTCTCTGGAAATAGATATGTGTCAGTAGGCTAAGCTGCCGTGTTGAAGACATGCAGTACTAAAATCTTCAATGGAGGTAATCCCCTCTGTTTGTTTGACAGATCCATTTTTACCAAAAACCTCTTGGCGTGAAAAAAGTGAAACTCTGCCACTGGAAGTTTGTGCCTGGAGACAGCAAAACATTGACTGAGTGATGGGAAAAAAATATGCAGACTCCTTCTTCTGGGTTGCCTGGGACCCTTGGTGTCTCACCCCAGCTCCCCTGGTGCTGGAGATTGCCACCTCTCCCATGCACGGCCCCTGTGGCAGTGGGGCTGCCAACCTGCCCGAGCTGGCATGCAAATGCCTCCTTCCATGCCCTGTGAACGCTGACTGATGAGCTCGCACAGGTCTGTTGGGCTTGCACGTACGTCAAGACCCAGCCAGCTTTCAGGCAGCTCTCAGCCCCTTCTGCTGCGGTGCGAAGCGGAGAGACTGCAACAACGGAGGGATGCACCAGACAACGGACCGTCCTCAGACAGCAGCTCACCTGACTTCAGAGTGACACAGTAGTGTTGTGGGGGAAGGCCTGGCCCTATGGAGCACGTGATAGCATGATGCGTGTTTGGGATGTCCAAGATGCCCTATACAGGGAGTGTGGGAGGCAGGCTCCTTGACTGGCACTCCCACTGGGTGGTACTCAGCCCATAAGTACGCTTGAACTAGCCTATAGGAAATGCTGAACAGCGGAAGGAGAGTCTAAATTTTTGCTTCTACCTGGCCTGGAGTGCTTATTTCAGGTCCGAAACGGGGATTTGGAGCCTGCAGTGGTGGCTTTCCTTGCTGCCATGGGCTGGAGGGAGTGAAGCCCTCCTTTGTGGGCAGTGCCCCTGCACAGGGCTGGAGGGGAGGTGGGTTTGTGAGGAAGGGGAAGGAAAAGGATGAGTCACCCCCTCCTGCTTTTCTGTCTTGAAACTGGGCTGTCACGGAGCCAGAAATGCAAAAGGGAACAGAAACAGAGTCAGGACAGAGAGTAGCTGCAGGCCAGAGGGGTGGTTTGCACTCTGCTGCGTCCTGGACCGTCTGTGCATTTTACGGGACTCAAAATGCAGAAATAATCTAGGCTGTTAACTGTTGAATGTGTGATATGCGCACAGCACCTTGTGATGAAAGTCTTAGATTCTTCATGATATTCTGAGATATCTTCTCCAGAATTACTGAAGATTTTATTAGTAAGAAATGTAATAAACTCCCCTCGGAAGCTGAGTCATCCAGTGACTGTTTCTAAAAAATCCCAAGCAGTCACTCCGGATCTAGCTCACCAGGTGCAGGGTGAGTTGGCAGCCAACCCCATTTATTCAAAGCCAGGCTAAAAGCAAAATACAGAATTACTTTATAAAAGGGAGGAAACGGTACTCTCCAGAAAGCAGGGCGTTTAAGAAGGTCAATGTGCAAAATTATCCGGGCAACGAAGATAACCGTATCATATGGTGAAAGAGATGTTCTCAAAACACATTTAGGAAAATAAAATGTGATCAATGTCTAACTTTTCAGCATGTTTCAGTCTCTGACCTTGCGTATCTGAGAACAGCCTGCCTGTCAGTCCCAGAGTGGTTATGTGATAGAGATGCCATGTGATGGAGATGCCATCAGATTGCTACTGCAATGCCTAAATTAGTCTCTGCCAGTTGCAGATAACATGCAGTCTGAGTTACTGGGGCATCTCCCGAGTGAATGTTGAGGCCATAGCTGTCCTCTGCCCATGGCCTCACTGGCTGAAGCGGTGGCACCCCGTGCTGCTCCCTGCTGGACGTCACGGCTTCCTCCCAAAGGGCTCATCTGTCCACCAAGCTGCTCATGCGGTCATTTCTACCCTGTTTCAGTCCACATGGGCTGGGTGAGCAGACACCTCCTCTTTCAGGTGTCTACGATGTCTCAGTGACCAAACCGGGTTAGGGACGTGCACACGAGCTGCTCTGCAGGCAGTCCTTGGCAAATAGGGAAACAGCTGGGATGGCAACCAAAGTGG
Source organism: Fulmarus glacialis (assembly GCF_000690835.1). Classification (NCBI taxonomy): domain Eukaryota; kingdom Metazoa; phylum Chordata; class Aves; order Procellariiformes; family Procellariidae; genus Fulmarus; species Fulmarus glacialis. The sequence goes on along the minus strand of NW_009207395.1, from coordinate 12,199 downwards.
CCAGCGCAACCACAGCTGGAAGAGGACACCTATCCATGGGCCTAGGTGCCACGAGAGCTGGCAGTGTCTAAGCTAGTCACCAATGGAGTGGTCTCAGGAGGGTCATAATTCACCATCATGGTGTACCTTGAAAATTCACTTGACGTGGATCTCCATCAGGAGCTTTTTAAGCTTGCTTTGCACTGTCAATGGAAAGGTAGGCAAATGTTCAAAAACACCATTCATGGATTTTTGTGTTCACCCTGGAGACCGAAGGTGTTAGACTAGTTCCTAGCTAAGCTGGTTTTCTATGTCCTTTTTTAGCCCCATGCTAAAAAAAACCACCCACGGAGTTGCTTGCAAACTATATGTACCTCCTCCCTGGGGGTAGGGATTTGTGACCTCTGGTGACACGACTCTTTGCAGCCACTGCACGTTGCCACCATGAACCCGCATGGGGTGCACACCCAGAGGACTATTTCGCCCGTTCTCAAGTCCACGTGTGCAACCAGAGTGAAGAGCCCTTGCGACAAATGAGAATCAGGCACACGTGGCCAATGGAGGAGGGATTACAAATGCGATTATCTGAAGGGCTTTGGGGCATAGACAACTATAAATGTGGGTGGTGAGAAGGTTTTTTGGGAGACTCCCCCTCCGCCAAGCTGTGATAAGCAGCCGTGTGTGGATTCCTAACCTGCTGCCGATATGAAATACAACACAGCAGCCAGAAAGCACTTGAATGCATCTGGTCCGCCTGCATGTGCTGACAGCACAGAAGACGAATAACCAAGCTGTTATACCTATAGTATGTATAGATACCTATTTCACAACTGCAGTGGACTAGGAGCGCCCATCTGTGCAGTCAGTGCTGCTCTACTGAGAAGTGTTAAGGGGGAGTAAGGCACTCACTGCAGCCACTTGTTCATGACCTAACAGAGCTATGTGTTCCATTCCTATCAAAATTGAAGGAAAATTAGTCCCTCAGCCCTGTAAACTCAGCCTTGAACTATGAGCTGAATGAGATTATGCATCAATTCCTAGCAGCCTGCTTACAATTTTGTTCTTCCTGTAATTTCTACGTGAAAAGACTGAGAAGTAACCTCGGCACGTGCCCTCTCCATAATTCCAAGAACTACATTTCTAACGGTCCGTGTGAAGCTTAGATGGGGATCTCCTCTAATATTTTGAGCAACCCTGATTATTGAAAGCACATATATGGAAGTGTGGGTCCAAATACAGAAATACAGAAAGCTTCCCAACATGTCACGTAGCTGCAGAGCCTCTTTCATTGGGTGAAAATTATGAAAGATTGCCACGTGATTGCTAGCACCACTCCTTGAGCTGAGAACATTTCTCTTTTAAGAAGATGTAAGATTTTTTAATCAGCATTTATTTGCCTTTCCTACTACTCATGGCTTTTCTGTGGCTTCTGCATAAATAGCACTTGGGTTTTGCTTCAAGTTTTTGTTCTTTTCCTTTCCACTAACAAAACTGAAAGTTGTGAGCAACAGCAAGCAGAAGGAAATACTGAACAGACCAGAAGGCACACGAGCTGAGGTAGGACAAGATTTCTCTGCTTTTTCTGATGTAGATAAAAATGGTTGCAATAATTAAAATATAACCTACTTCTATTTCTTATTACTCACAGTAAGCTTTTCATTTGCCAGAAGCTGCGATCGTTGACTAAACTTCTCTACGACAAAGCCGGTCTTGAGATTTTTTTTTGGCAGTAAAAAAGAGTGGATTTATGTATCTAGGAATGTTTGCCAGATGTAAGATAACAATCAAGTTGTGGATCTGATTAAGCGTGTCTCGTTTTTTAACTGGATGAAAAATATATATTTGGTTTATGGCAAACTTTTAAAATAAAAGGTGTTAAAGGTCAGACTCTTGATTTTTTAAAAATTATTATTGTGCATGTAGGAAGGTTAATAAAATGCCAAGTTTTGATGAATTCAATGTTAATTCTAAATATTACATTCTATTACATTTACTCTTGGTAATGGTGCTCCTGAAACACAAAGTGAATGCTAGAAAAAAAGCCAATGGGAACTTTAAAAAAACATGAGAACTTCAATTTTTCTCAGAAGTGCAGTGGCAAATGCAAGTGATCTCCTATATAGCAGTGATATCACAACTGCCTTCCTGTTTGGGTAATGAACATGAGACTGTGGTGTCCGGGATCCTCTTCAGACAGAGGGTTATTGTGATAGATGCACAGGCCATCTCTTTTTCCTGGCATAAGAGGTTCTATATATTTATCTCTTAACATAGCAAAGAACTATATTTTGAATGAACAGCCTAATTTCCCTATTTAACTTTGCATATGCAAAACACCTTATTAAAAATAGATTCTTTGGTAGTTCCTCATGTTATAGTGAATGGAGTGTTTCAGAGCAGCAGATCCAAGGTCAGCAGTTTGGAAGCGGAGAGTTTCATATTTACACCTTTAGCAGCAGCACCCTCCACCACACCTCTCCAAAAGGAGCGTGTCCTTCTGTCCAGGCACAGCATAGAAATCGTTCCCAGATTTTGATGGTGCAGAGCTTTGTCAAAGGCTTTGACAAATGCAACTGTATAAATGCAACTGTATAAATGCATACATATCCATATATACATATAAAATGACCCCTGCCTCCCCCCCCCCGCCTTTGTCCATCATCCTCACAGCCCTTCAGCGGGTGAGTGGGGCAGGATCTCCCTTTCAGAAGACGTGATGACTCTTTCTCAGCAGACTGGTGTTTCAATGAGCTCAGTGCCTTCATTCTTCATTACAGATCCCCCACAACGTACGAGAGGTAGAAATCGGTCTCAGCGGTCGGTAGCTCCCAGCACTGAGACGACCGACTCGTGGCCCTCGAGCTGCCCTCTCAAGCCCTTCCTGTAGATGAGAGCTGCAGTGGTGACATGCCAGTCTCCTGGCACAACACCTGATTGTAATGGTGCGTTAAGTGCCTTGGCCAGCAGTCTCACAGTTGAGATCCTTTGGGATACTTGTATGAATGCCATCTGGTCCTGATTATTTACAGGCCTCTCACTTATTTGGTCGGTTTAATACTTCCTGCGCGCATCCCTCGAGTGGAGCTGGCTCCTCTGACATGTTTGCTGCATCAGGCATGAAAATATCCCAACATCTTTGGCAGGGAAGAGTGTATTCACTGAATTTCTCTGCTATGGTCTTGTTGTCCCTAAGAGATCTTTTGCCATCAGGCAGCCCTGTTTTTCTAAACAGTCCCCAAAATCATGTTGGTTTCTTCCTTCTGGGACTGCTTCTCTGTCCCACAACACTGCCGAACCTAGCTCTACTGTGATTGCCACTACAGGGCTCCCTCCACCAAAAACTGCTTGACCTAGGACTTGTGCAGTGCTAAAGATGAAATGTAGAATAGCATCTTGTGTTGTGGATTTGTTTGCAGGACTAATTATTCCAGGGATCAGGCATTTGTTGCATATAGACATTATATCTTGTTCTGCTGCAGCATCTTTATAAAGGTACCCAAAATCTCCTGCTATTGCCACCTGCTTTCAGCTTCCTGCTCTCAGTTAGCATTTTCTGATAACTATCATCATCATGATGAGGAGTTTGGTAATGCATTCCTAATACTCTATTTTTATTATTAGAGTATGGGCTGTCTGCCTACAGGGACTCTGTAGTGCTTCTCTTCACCCATAATATTTTTACGCTGTTGCAAGTTATATAGTCCTTCATGCACAGTGCCGCTCCTCCACCTGTGCATCCTACACTATCATTACCATAAAGCTGGTAGCATGGCAACACAGGTTCCCATGGTTTATCCTCTCCCCTACAGGTCTATGAGGTTCCCCTTGCACCAGGGTTGTTGTCTCATGCCAAGCCTTCCAGCTCCCCCATCTCATTTTGAGCTTTGTGCATCAGTGCAGAATTACGTGTAAGATTTGCTTTTGCTCAGTCACTCAAGATAGCACGTGCCAGCCAACTGGATTTGTGGGCAGTTGTATTTGCCTTCCCTAATTATTGCAGTCGGGCTTTATTTCCCTGCTGGCCTTGGTCAGAGGTGCATTGGATGTCAGTTCACTGCCCTCTCAGGTCTCATCAGTCCAGCCCACTTGCTCTCCCATGCCCGTCAGCTCCCCTATTGCTTCTAATTAAATACTCCTCTGGAAACCTTTCATTCTGCAGCACCAGCAGCCTGGCTCCACTCTGGGTACAGTGCAGTCTCTCATTTCTGTATTGCTTGCCTTTATCCAAAAAAAGATCCCTCAGTTCCTTACATACCTAAATTTTTCCTTTCTACTGTCTCATTCATGCACTGTAAGACTGGGTCTGACGTGAGCTTCTCTTTTGTCCAAAAGCTGAGCCCCAAAGATCCCACCTTCATCCCTGGTGCCCACAATGACCACAGCCACCACCGGCTCCTCTCCCGCACCCCCAAGAGATCTGCACAGACATCTCATGAGGTCTGCTCCTGGGGCAGACCTGCTCCTGCTGAGCCACTCTTGTCTCGAGACAGCCACCCTTGTCCCTCCACACCCCCAGCCCCTTGCCCTGCACACACTTGCACAAAACCTGCCCTGGGCAGGTGGCTGTACATGTTGCACGCTGGGCAGTTTATGGGGTAGCCCCCACTCTGCTGCTAGACTGCTACCAGCATCCCAAGCTTAAAATCTTACAGTTTTGGGGCACTTTTATTAGCTCAGCAGGGCTTTGAATTTGTCCACGCTCCATCCTCATTTGACTCCTCTAACTCACAGTTTTCATACACAACAGGAATGCTTCAACAGGTGGCAGATCTCTTCACTGATATTTTCTTGTGTTTTGGGGTTACTAAAGGCAAGGATGCTTGGGCCATAGCAAAACACAGGCAAAAGGGCTCTTTCCTTCGCAGTACCTTGGGCTGTGATGTTTCGCTGCAAAATGGGGAGATCAGATTCAATCAGGAGAAAAGCTGGTCCTTGATCCCACACAGAAAACGTGTATGTCAGACAGTCACTTTGTACAGAAAACCAAAACCTTTCAAAACTCCTCTGATTGCAAAAGATTTGTTCTTAGGAAGTGTACCTTGTCTCTCCCCTCCATGAGGAAAGAGGATCTCAAACGAGGAGGAGAATTCCTTTAGGAGCACGTGTTTACTGAGTCTGGGGCATTGCTGATCCCCAATATCCATTTTGCCCACTTCCAGTCTTCAGCGCTCCTAAGCTCAATAGATATTATTATCTTTATTTTCCGGAGGGATAATTTCAGGCACTGCAAGGATGGGTATGACATCAGTGTGAGCAAATGTCCCCCTTCCCTGAGCCGCCATGCTCCCATCTCGCAACAGGGGGGTAAGTCCTGCTCCTTGGGAGCCCAGCCCAGAGGTCACGCTTCCCATGCTCCCCGTCACAGTGGGGCCAGATAAAAGGCGACTGCTGGGGCCCATCTGGTTGCTATATTAAGGGATCCAGATGGACTCTGAGACACCGCCCTGAAGATACCATGAGCTGCTCTGAACATAGCTCAGGCTCCCACACCATAGCTTGAGTTCGCAAATTAGCTCCTGTTTACAGCGCACTGGGAATACCGCAATGGGTAACTGGGAGTCCAGAGCACCCAAATCTAGAGCCTATGTCTCCCCCTAGGCAGACTCCACCTGTGCAAATAAACTAATTTCAGATCATGGAGCCAGTGAGGTCCAGAATGAGAGATAAGATGCAGTCATGTACCATCGACCCATTATCACTCTCACTGGGGCAAATTAAAAGCTTTTTTTTTGTGCATCTAGAAATGCCATGTAGTTCTGCTTTTTAGGCTAAAATTTTCCATGCTCCATCTCTAGAATATGTTGGCAGATGCAGAGAGGGAATTACTTGCCACTATTAAACAAGCAACAATACTGAAACCTTCCTTTCAAAATAGTACTAGCTGCAGGTCAGCTGAGAGAAGAAATCGGGAGTTCAGCAAGGAAATCGACTCTAATGAGAAAAAAAATATTATTTAGAGTGTTTTAGTGATGAGTAGTTTTGATTTGATTGAATTATAGCCTCATGGGAGGAAAAATGTCACTCTCCGTGAACACAGCCCATTTTCTCACAGGCCATTTTCAGTAGGGCTGCAAACGTGGGCTGCCCTGGAAGCTGCAGTGCGAGTAGACGACTGTCTGATGCAGAGCAGTTGAGCACAAAAAGGGTTGAGAAAGTGGTAAATGAAGCAAAGGCCCCACAAAAAGAGATGTAGAAAGACATCAGAAACTTAAAGGAAAGAAGTACTACAGTGTAAGGAGGAGGGAGTTAAAAAACAAACAATGCATAACTAGCACAGTATTTATGCAGTGTTTAAGGTCAAAATGTCCTTAATTTATAGGTTTTGAGGTATATCAATATACTCGGTATATTGAGGTATATCAATATATTGCTCGGGAAAGTTCAGTGACATGCTGCCAACAGCAGACAATGTACCAAAAAAAATTTCACTAGTTCCAATCAGCAAATTGAGTTCTTTTGGCTTTTCATCCTAATCTGAAACACTGACTTACCAGTGGACAGTGATTTCTTTTCTGATCAGGTTTTGATGTTCCCATGGCCTGGGGACTCAAAAGCTTCCTACTACAAAATGGCTGACAGCAAGTTGGCTTGTTTTGCACAGAGATCAGAGAATTGCCATTAAAACACACACATAGCACTCACCTGGAAAAGGCAGCACTTTCATAGATTGAGACATCAACCAGCTGCTGTAATACTAAAACTGTTTAGAGATGACTTGGGGCTTTATGCCTTGAGATGTGTATTTACTGGGACATCACAAGTGATTAGTCATTAACAAACCTTTACTTTCCACTGCCCTCTGCATCTTGCAATTTCTGCCCTCAGCGAAATAGTCCTGAATAGCTGAACTCCCTGCCTGGCCTGTAACCCAGCATTCACACCACTTCTTTTTACTTTGGCAGAAAGACGGAGAGCCTGGCTCTAGACTATGAATATTTCCGAGATGGCACTAGACAACAACTTCACCAACAACTCCTACAACTGTACGATTGATGGCTTCAAGCAAGTCATTTATCCCATCACGTATCTCTTTATCTTCTTCCTGGGTGTTGTTGGAAATGGCCTCTCCATTTATGTTTTCTTCCAGCCTTCGCAGAGGAAGACCTCAGTAAACATTTACATGCAGAACTTGGCTGTTTCGGATCTCATGTTTGTGAGCACTTTGCCCTTTCGGGCCACATATTTCCTGTTGGGATCACGTTGGATATTTGGTGATATTGTCTGCAGGATCATGACTTACACCTTGTACGTGAACATGTACTGCAGCATTTATTTTCTCACCGTGCTCAGCGTGGTTCGTTTCATAGCCATCGTCTACCCATTCAAACACTTGAAAGTAACCAACATGAAGTATGCCAGGATAGCATGCGCAACCATATGGGTCTTTGTGCTGGCAGCCGCCAGCCCTCTGTTAAGCAAGGGAATTGCTGGGTACAGCAACCCAGCCAAGTGCTTGGACCTCCACCCCTCCAGCACACACAAGCTCCTCATAATGAACAGCTTTGTCCTCATCGTGGGCTTCATTCTGCCATTTTGCACAATTATTGTCTGCTATGTCTTTGCAATCAAAGCGTTGCTCAAGTCTAAGACTCCACAGTGCAAGAAGGCAGTCTGTCACAAGAAGGCACTGTCAACCATCATCATCACTCTCATCCTCTTCCTCCTCTGTTTCCTGCCGTATCACATACTGCGAACTGTCCACCTGATGAGCAGCAGCTGCAGCCAGGCCAACCTGCCCATGCACAAAGCACTGGTGGTTGCTCTCTGCCTTGCTTCCATGAACAGCTGCCTCGATCCTGTCCTCTATTACTTTGCTGCTGAAAATTTTAAAGCGAGAATCAGAAGTTTGTACCGCAGGTAGCTGACGCAGAATTGTGAAATGCTATATATACTGTCCCAATGGGACATCTAGACTGGGTCCATACTATTCAATGGCAAAGGCTGTGTGGTGCTAGCCAGCCTGCAGCCACACTGCTCAGTGCCAGGCACTTCTAGAGCAAAAGTGTCTTGGAGAGAGCTCATTGGGGATGGCCAAAACTGAGGCAGGATGATCAGAGGTCAGGTGCCTGGGCGTGATCCCAGCTCCTCTTCTATTTAGCAGTGTAGATATACCTCTAGTGTTCACCCTCCCCAGGACAAGGGACTGAAAGGGATTTACCTTGCTACTAGAGCCCATTTATTTCATTTCACAATACTCAACCAGTGACTTGAAGGGAAACTACTCACCTGACCTCCTCAGTGTCTATGTCTGAGCCTCTCTGTGCTCCATTTCCCTGTGTGTGCAGAGGTGCATGGTTCAGACACTGTGGTACCCAACAGCTTCATAGTGCCCTGTCGGTTCCCTTCGCAAACACCAGCCAAAGGTTTGCACATAACAGAAACGTAAAGCATCACTGATGATACTTTCTGCTGAGGCTGACTTACAAAGCAGGCAGGGAGCCAAACAGGACCCAGCACTGGCTCAGGCTGTTCAGAACGCATTAACATTTCTAAATTTTCTGCTCTGAGGAGGCCACCGAGGTATTTTGCTTAAATTTCAATGATTGTCAAGTGAGATAATGATTTTGAGCAAAGGGCATCAGCATGGAGCGCTATGAGTAAGATGACTGCTGGCAGCGAGGGCAGGATGTGGGCGCACGGAGCACCTGTCTGCACCCTGCAGCTCTTCGCGTGTGTGCCGATTCCTTTGGGGCCATTGCAACACTTGTTTTTACTCTCAGCGTTGCCAGTGCTTTTCTGAAAGCCGAGGTTAGGCGGCTCAGTCACCAGTCAGGCATCCAGAGACAAACTTTTAAAATTGTTTTGGTCCAAACAGGTAGCTAGGGAGTGGTTTCCTCTGCACAGGTAAACCAGTCTGACAGCGAACTGCTGCCAAAGGCATCCCTAATCCCTCACCTCCTGCCTGCTCTGAGGAGGAAACGGGTCCCTTTTTTCATAGGATTAACTTCCAGTTGCTTTGGACTCCCTGACATCAAACATGCACCAATGCAATGGGGAAGCACTAAGCCAGGAACAGAAGGAAAGACGCGTGGCAGAGGAGGAAGAGGAGGGCTGTTTTAGAAAGCAATGGGGAGCTACACCTATGTGTACTTTGGAAAATCTCACCAAATGGCTGCCTGCATTTTTAAGTCTCTGAATATTTTCTAAAATACATTTCCTAAAAATCAGACCGCTTGCAATTAAGTGAAAACAAGCTCCAAACTCAGTTCAACCACATTTAGATTTTGTTTTTAATTACTTCATTTTTTAATAAAAAAAGACAAGAAGTTTTGTCATATTTTCCAGGAAAGCTGCCTGTCCCATATGAAAACTAACAAACATGCTGAAAGCCCTCCCTCCCTGTGAAATCCACCCAAAGGAAGGTTTCTGTCAGTGAAGAGACTTTCTCAATGCTCTGAACTTCTTTTGAGAAAGCACTCTATAAACTGAAAGTTATTGCTCCCAAACAAAAATAACTGCAGCTAGCTATTTTCAGCTCTGTCTGAAATATGCAGAAAACAAATTATTGATGGGCAGGTGGAAAAGTACTTGGCAAATCACTGGGAAAGTCACGTTTTTCTTGGCTATCTAAGGGTTATGTTCAATTGCAGAGTCAATCTCTATTTTGGTCACCTTATGCTGCCTTTGATGTAAGCACAGAGTTTTATCGTAAGTCTTCACTAAAGTTCATGCTCCAAATCCTTATTTCAGTAACTCAGTGGCATACCTGAGAGCTGACCTAATGATGCCATGTGAACTCCTGCAGTGCTTGGTCCCATGCTATTGAATGAAAAGGGAATATTACCATTGGTTTGCAATGGTAATGGGATCGAGATGGTAGCCTGTGCAAGAGGGATAGTGGACAAATAATTGGAAGGAAGGGGACAAACTCTTTTTCCACAGTGTTTCCCTGTCAGGAGTAAACCTGAGTAGGGACAAGTGACAATCTTGGAACCTCTGACGAGATACTGTTCACCTTAAATACTACAAGGGAATGGAAAAAATTAGCCACAGTCTAATCACATTAACATGTTTTTGTCTGTATCCATCCAAATGCACCCTATTATCAGATAATTTTGCATCCAGAGGATATATGTATCTCACTTATGAGGTCACATTTCTTTCCTATTGACCGTGCTACAACTTTGTTAGCAATTGAATTAACTGTCAAACCTGTGTTTTAATAAACTAGATTTACTAGTTGCTGAAGATATGTTTTTTATTGATTGCACGGCTAACAAGGAATCTCCTCAGAGTACAGGGGGAGAAAGACCAAGAAACAGATATTGAGTTTCTGTAAGTGGGCCAACATTTCACGAGGGAGAAATGTCTTTGGAGGTGTGAGAGCATCCCGCTGCCTTCTTTACTTCACCAGCAAAATAGTGGGGAACATCAGTCAAAATCTGGGGTGCAGATAAAGTAACAGATTTTTTTAAATTATGATTTACTTGCAAAAGGATTCAAGACTGTCCTTGTTAGGGATCCTCACATGCAGCTTTAACAACACTTGCATAACATGCCACATTCCCATTTACTGCCATTTCTCCATTTGGTGTCCTTGCATGTCTCCACTCACGGAGCTGAAGACTGGTGCTCTTCGCTGTGGAAGTATCATAGTAAAAAATGTAGTAAAAAAAAGACACCATATCTATCCCGAAAAATAAAGCTCCTGACAGTTAAATTACTAGCAATGCCTCTAGGTTCCTCAAGGGACCACCTACCCTTCAGAAAGTGTTTTGATATGTTACCTCAATTTTCCAGGAGACAAAATCTAAGAATAGCTACATGCCTAGAAAGTTAAAGCAACAGTAAACTTCTGAGCTTGAAGGAGACATAAGAGCAGGAAACGAAGTCTCTAAGTGACCGGTACCCCTAAACAACAGCAAATGTTCCAGCTTCATATGCATGTTTTCCTGTCATTCAGGGAAACCCTGGTATTTCTAGGCAAAGATAATTTTTCAGTTCAAAGCTACACCAGAGACAAAGAAAGATTTTCTGAAGAAATCTTGCTGAACCACTTGACCCTCAGCACAAGGAAATCCCACTCTTTGCATTTGCTTTTTAGCCCTGGTTCAGGCCCACGTGTGGCTATGTTTGCTGATGGAGTGGTGTCACAGCAGGCAGGGGAGCATCACTTTTTTTATTTTAAGCAATGCATTCTCCCATTCATTTTCATTTCCTCTGCCTTCCTCAACATATATCCTGTTGCCATAGCTTATATTTTGCTTTAGCTCTTAAGAGTATCTGGAGAAAGGGGTGCACATTTTGCTACTCATTATCTCCTTCTGAGGTGCACGTTCCTCTATGCTACAACAGCATGTTGTGCTGGCAGCAGAGAGGCATCAGACTTTTTCCCCCTGTTTTAGGGTTGTTGGTGCTTCTTTTGGTCCTTTGGGACCAAGGCAAGATAGAAATGACCTGCTGCCCCTCCAGCTGATAGGAGCGGAAATAAAATCTATCCAAAATAACCAAGTGTAATCGCAGTCAGGAGGAGTCAGATGCTGTTTCAATAGTGACACCATCCCTGGACTAATATTTTGATTTCCTGCATCATATTTGAGCCAGATTAAATGACAGCCTCTTCGAAAGACGGCGGAAATGAAGTGCAAGCGCAGATTCCCTGAGAGAGTCCAGTATCATTTGAGGTGCTTCAGCTTTCCAGCCAGCACTGACCGTGACCTGCCACACGATATGACTGTCCTCACATGGCTATGCAGTCCTGTACCTCTCACACTGAGAGGTTGTGCTGTGCATATACAGGAATCTTTCCAGACGACTGCAAAGACAAGCGATATATTTAATTGCATGCAGCTGATGTTATGTAGTTACATCTGTTTGTTCCCCAGTCAACAGCTTAAGGAGGCCAAAGAAATTAAATAGCTTCCTTTGTCCCAAATTCCCTTTTTGCCTTTCAGAAAAACTGGCCTGATTTCCACCACTGCTTCCCCTCCTTTTGATTTTACAGCTGAAAGGATAAAGCTGCCTAACATAGGGGCCAAAACCTGGTCATTCAAGTCACACTCCTGCTCACAGGAGCAAAATTTCTGAAGCTGGGAAATAAAGCTCTGGACCTTGGTCCACCACACATATCGCCTCACGTAGGGCTTGAATGCTCAGAGTAGCGGCTGGCAGGTTTGCTCATCAGGTTTGCTCCTCAGGTTTGCTGTTTGCATTTCCAGATGTTGAGATGTTGAGCATGTTAACTGTTAGATGACGCTCACAAGGCATGTGCGGGACAACC
>NW_009207394.1:0-12583 GCF_000690835.1 Fulmarus glacialis | reverse complement strand
GAGGGGAGGGCAGGGGAGGGGAGGGGAGGGCAGGGGAAGCAAGGATGAAAAACTTGATCTAATCATGCCCAAGAAGAAATACAGTAAGTTATAAAATAATTTTGGTTAGAAGAGATATTTGGAGGTCATCTGTTTCTACTCCTGATAAAAACAGGGCCAGCTTAGATCAGGTTGCTCTAGGCCTTGCCCAGTTGAGCTTTAAATATCTCTGTTGATGTACAATTCACCTCTCTGGTGAATATACAAATATTCCAGTACTTGGTCACTCTCATTGTGACTTTTTTCTTCTATAACATGGTTGGAATTTCCCTTGTTCCAACTTGTTTCTATTGCTTCTTAACCCACTATGTGCACTTCCAGGAAGGCATACATTCTATCTCCTCTATACCTTCACATTAGACAGCTGTCAGCATTAATAAGGTCACCCGTTAGCCTTCATTTTTAAGGCTGAACAAAACCAACTTTCTCCATCTGTCCTCCTAAGTCATGTGCTCCTGTCCTTTTGCTGGATTTGCTGCTGGAAAACCAGTATGTCAATGTGTTTCGACATTCCCAAAATGGAACACAAAACATTTAAGGGACTTTAAGGGTATGTGATAGATGTGGAAGTTCAGCTATTGCTCTTACATATTCTGTGATAATTCTTCCCCAATGGTATTATTACACAGACACAATTAAAAAATAATTAATTAGCCCACATGGCCACAAAAAAGGACAGAGAAAGGAGCTGGATATAAAACTGACAAGTTACTGAAGCATTTTAACAAAATAAAGGAACAGAGGAATGGAAGCCAAGTTGATACAAGAAGAAAAATCAATAGACTGTTATGTTCCAGATAAAGACAATCATTTGACAAATCTCAGCAAGGAAAAAATTGGAAATGTTCTGTAAAAATGTTCTTTCCAGTGTTTCAGTCTTTCTGGTGTCAAAACTTAGTTTTGTTAGCCTGCGTCCAGGCAAGAAATACAAATAAGGTTAAGATACAGACATCTGCAAAGGAGTTATGACGGTCTAATCTAAACTTAATTTTGAGATTTCCTTTACAGAAAGGAAGAAAACACTAGACTTCTCATATGAGTATTTAAAAGAGGAAAGATGCATCATGTTCTGGAAATGCTCTCCCCATTCCTTTCTCTTTCCATTGACTGTTGACGAACCTCAGACAACCAGTTTCATTTAGATCACTAACATTTAATGATGACTAAAACTAGGTGAACATCAACCTTAATGCATGGCAGCAAAGGAAGAAAAAGTATTACTTGAATATTCTAGTTTTCTTCTTCCATCAAATGACTTATTTTTCATGGACTGATAAATAAACATTATTTACTTTCATTTCTAAAACATACCAATTTTATACAAAATGCCTTTGAGCAACAAGGCAGGACAAGGAATTAACAAGAAGTAGTGATGCATTGCCATTTCTTATTCCTCTTTTTTTTTGTATCTTGAATCTCCAGAGGTCCTCCTCTGGCAGACTTTTCCCAGCTCCCTCCTTTTCTTCTTTTTATTTCTTTAAGAGCCACATATTGCCTCCGTCAATAAATCTCTGCTGAAAGCTAGTATATGGTCATGTGGGACTTTCCAGAGAGCAAAAGAACTTGCAGAATTAATAAAACACTGATTCTGAGATGAAAAATTACGTCAGTTAGTTTAGTGTGTATCAATACCATGGAAGAAGTTTCAGCAGGGATGTTCATTTGGCCTGAGAAGCCGGTGTGATCCCCTTACATCAAATTTTGCAACAAAAAAACCCCAAACAAACAAACAAACAAAAAGAAAGTATCCTCCCTGGGCTAAGTGTTTTGTGGCAACTGAATGTTTCTAGCATTTTTTAAACATTAAATTTATGTCATAAGCAATAAATTAAACAGCATCATGAAACATTCTTGGTACTGGCATTTGATTATCTGTATATTTAAACTGCAGCTCCTAGTACACTTTTATTCCGTTAAAATCACTCTCCCCAATAATCCTTGTGCGCAGTCTGGGAGACAGGCCAGGAGCTACCCTTAGTAAGCAGTTTACATGAAGCCATGCTTTTCTGGGGTCTGAAAGCTCAATGGCATGGCTGTGGGCCAGTCTGTGACAAAAGGCTGCAGTGCTAATGAATGGCCCCAGTAACTTTTTAGTTACTAGTGAGATGGTCTAACCTTAATAGTCCAAAGAGATAATTTGTGAGGAACTTCACAAAAGCATGTGTCAAAGATTAATTAAAAAACAAACAAACAAACAAACAAAAAACCCCACCAACACTAAAGGAAGAGAAAGAAAAAGCATCTTACACATAGAAAAAAAAAAATATCTTAAAAGATGAAGTTTAGAGAATTCTTACAGAATAAAGAAATGACACAATTGGTCCCAGTACCTATTGTTTTCCATCAAGTCCAGCAACCCCTTCAGATAGGTATTTGTTTTGTGTTTTTTGTAGGGAATCAAATTGCAGATCAACTTTTTGGGGTTTGTATCATTTGATGTGTGTGTGTGTATATGTATATGCATATATTATTACATATGACAAGATCTTTGTTTTCTAACATTTGTCAAAAATGGTTAAAAAATAAGTCTAAACAAGAAAAGAAACTGTGAGGAAAAGGTGAGAAAGGTAGCTGCAGAGAAACAAAGGAAAGAAAGATCAACTTTAGGAGAAGTTCCATTAATTTCTTATATTTTGAATAGGACTTTTTGTTAAAATCATAGAAATAAGATGGGAAAGTAGTTAAGAATACGAAGCATGAAGATACAATAGATTAAAAAACAAATCCAAGAAGATGTGTTGTAAAATTAAAGACTTCTCTTCTAAAAATCTTCAAAGGGAGTACAAATTATTAGCGGATACAGCAAAGATATCCCTGCATTAGGAAGGTGGGGAACATGTAGATGAACAGGGAGGGAATCTGTGCCTGAAGATGACTATTGAAGAAGAGAGTTTTGAGAGAGCATTCAATAACTCATTAAAATGCTCAGGCTATTGAAAGGCCAGCAGGAAAACTAATGTGTTTTTTTCAGGGTCTCAGCATTCTGTGAAGGAGATGGGAAGGCAAAAATCCCCAAATATCATCTAATTGAGAAATGGGAGTTTCTGTCCTAACTGCTGTCATCCTCAGATATGAGTGTTGATGAGGAGGAGGAGAAGGAATGTATGTGTCCTTTTTTTCTCCCTCACACCACAAAATGGGAGACACTTTTCCATAACCACATTACTGTCATTGTTGGATGAACTTCCTTATGGTCATTCTTCACTGGAAACATTGAAAAGTAATCTTTGATGAAATTGGTAGACTCTAAGGGAATAGAACATTTTCTGCCAGGCCTGAAAATACGTTAAGAGTACAAAAAAATCTGTAGAGTGATGGAGTAAAAGGGGATGTAATGGTAAAGAAATTATATGAGAAGTTACCTGTATTTTCATTAGGAATGTTTTAGTCAGGAGAGAGAAGACCTATTTAAAAAATTGGAATATTTTACGTAGAGTTCTGCCTGTTTTGAGGTAGGACTGACCATCCCTCTGTTCATCAAAAGACACTGAAAACTTTTAGCTCTAAAACATATGTATGTGAAACTGCTTAAGTAAAAAAGGCTGTCCCTGTACATTTTTATCCTAATGCATGTATCCTTACAGATTTGATGATTTCTGTTCTAGTGGTTCCCTTTACTTTATCAATCTTCAAAGTTTTCCCTGGATTGAACTAACTTTACACCAGATGTTTGCTTTTTCTTTTTGGAGGCTCCTTGCTGCAGACAACCATTTTTGCCAACCACCGTAGTTATGTCTGCTCTGCTACTCTCAGAGAAAGAGTAATTTATTTCCTCACTTACCCAGACATTTACCTGCTAGGCAACAAGGATAAGGCAAATATAAAAACTTTCATTTTTTATTTTATCTAAAGCCATAACACATACACATGTAGTATAAAACAAAGAAAACAAAAAGTTAGTCCCACCATCTAGTCCTAGGTAGATAAAGACTATTTCTTCTTTGTATATAGAAGTAACCTGTGAGTTTTCGGTTTGTCTTCAAATCAGTTCAGCCAAAAATGTAGCATTTAAAAATGGAATAAAGTTAATAAGAACCATATTAACTATCTTTTGGGCAGTATTAAAGCCTTTCAACTTTTTTTTTTTTTTTTTTTTTTTTTTTTAAAAGAACCTAAATTTACAGTCTTTAGTGCAATATACCTGCTTATTAATTCCTCAGGGCCATGTTTGTCATCATCGATAATGCTCACTTTCTTCATTCTTTTACATGTCCTGTTTTGTTATGTTGAACTGTGAATAGCTAGATTAAATAACTATAGGATTTGTACATTAACTTACATGGTATGCTGAAAACAAACAAGTAGCTGATTAGATGAAATTTCATTCAGATAAAGAAGCAAATATGTGGACAATTTTTGAGGAATTGAGGGATTCTTGGTCATCCGTACATCAAAGATGAATACTGACAACTAATGATATGAAACAGGGGTTATTCTCTTGATCCAGTTGCTTTTGCAAGTGCTAATTAACTGGCCATGTTCTGTTAGTGGAATCTCAGGTAGAGTTATTCTGTTCACTGCTATATTTAACTACTCACTCATACTTACACCTAAAGCTTGTGTTATACTCAGGTAGAACTTTTGTGAGCTAAATCTGTTTTAGGAAGAAAACTAAAAGCTGCATTCCTTTTCAGAGTTAAACATACACAGGAAACCTTTTAGATACATAAAGAGAAATAACTTACAAAGAAATTGTCAACAAAGGCAGTCATTTGAAAGCAGAACTGAAAAAAGGCTTGAATGATTTTCAAGAACAAGCAATAGAGAAAATTCTTGTCTAAAAGCTCTGACACAATCAAGAGATAAAGCTTGCAACACTGCATGAGCACCTGAAGTTGGGCATTAAAACTGAAGTATTAAATTGCTGAAACCCCAAGAAGCCTGTGTCATCTAGTTAAATGCTGGATTTGTAACTATTTTAAAACATAAATATCCCAGAATCTGTGTGTAATCATTTGGAGCTGGTTTCCCATCAAAATGCAAGGTTTCAAAGTAGCCCATACATGCAACTTAAAACAGTATATTCCTTAACTGATCGTTGGAATAGCTGTGAAACCCCACAGTGTGCAAGATTTGAGCTGAGAAGGGCTAGCTGTGCCAAAGATGGAACCTGGAAAGAATAAAATAGTTCTTGACAGATGAGGGTTTTTTTATACAATGAATCATAAACAAATAACAGAAGCTTGCAGAAATGATTGAAAAAAAAAATACGACAATACCTATCCAAAACAGGTGTAGTCTTTTGGTAATGAAAGTGTTAAAAAAGTATAAACAAAGTAAAAAAAAAAATTAAAAATGAAAAAAAAAAAAAGAAATATTGCTTAATGGATAGAATTGCCTTTGCTGAATGTTAAACATTTTTTCTTCTGGTACGATATAAATTGGTGCCATTTTGAAGCAATTTCATAGCAATCAAAATGGAAACAGAAAGTAAACTAACAAAACAGAACCTGCTGCTATGTCGGTAATAACAGTTGTGTTCTCATTTCTGTTGATACCGTCAGATAGTACAGCAAGCTTGAGGGCTCAAATGTTACATTTTGGGTTCTTATCTACTGTACAGGGAAGATAAAGCACAATATTTACTGTGAAAATCAGTATTATACATTTTAAAATGCTGATCAGAGTTAAGTTTTGAAGAAAGGGCAGGGAAAGGAAATTGTCACATTTCTGGTCTAACAGTCATGTTAATGGCAGAGTGAAATAAAACTGGATTTGATCCAGAATGGAGATTTGCACATCAGAATTCACACATTGTCTTTTCAATGGCAGGCTTGTGACATTTTTCAGGATCACTTAAAGCATTTGTTTATTAAGGACTTTTTTTGTGTTTGTGTGGCTGAGTAAGTACAGAATAAAATTTAAACTAAAATTGATCTTTGGCCTGTTGCAGTTCTGATCTTAGCTGTTAAATACAACTAAGCAGTGCAGGTAAACAGAGGTCACATTTTTCATTTTTTTGCTATATTATTTGAGCCATTTTTCAGTCATGCCATTCCTTATCACATATTATCATTTTTTCACAAAACTCCATTGCAAATAACAACTCATTTATTCTGTCTTTCCCATACATATTGAGAATATCACAAGCGATCTTTGAGCAAAATAAGAAGACCTGAATGACAATGTCTGATAGACACCTGTGCATTTGTCTTGCAAAACACTGTAACTTCAAAACTTATTCTAAACCTATTTCCTATTCTGGGAAAATATCAACAGTTATACCTTAGTAAATTGTCCAGTTTTCTCCGCACATTCAGATTATGTCAATCAATAAAAAGAAACATGTTAAATGATTTTAAGTAGACTATATAGTCCATATAAACTCCAGATATGTATCTGAAATCCAATAATGGCTTCTGGTTTAGCTTCCATTAAATAAGTACATCATCTAAAAACTGTTCAGTATAGCAACATTTAGAGTTGTCCAGAACATTTTCCTTTATGAGAAATTAAAATAGTTATAAAATTAAAAGTTATAGAATCATAGAACCATAGAATCATAGAATGGTTTGTGTTGGAAGGGACCTTTAAAGATCATCTATTCCAACCCCCCTGCCATGGGCAGGGATATCTTTCACCAGAAAAGATTGCTCAAAGCCCCATCTAATCTGCAGAACACTTCCAATGATGGGGCATCCACAACTTCTCTGGGCAACCTGTTCCAGTGTCTTACCATGCTCAATAGAATCATAGAAATAAAAAGCCCCAGCATTTTCAGTACAGGTCTACATGTCACAGAAGGGCTAAGAAATGAATTCAAGCTAGTATACCTGATTATATTTATTTCTCTCTCATACTGCAGATTTAATGTCTGTAACAAACTCAGTGAGATCTAGGCAATGTCACTCTTCAGAAAGACAGGATGATTCCAGGCATTGTGATGGTGTGCTCCCCCCTGCCCCCAACCTGACCTTTTCCAGTAACCCTGCTCAAGCGATAACCGCCTGTGGTGATTGTGATAGATGCATTCAACTCAAAGTGGATTCAGGGGAGACAGATAACAACACAATAGGCAATGCGTTCACCTAACCACAGTGTTGATCAATGTCCGACTCAAGCCAAATTTGGAAGAAACTAACATCTGCAGTCGGTATGTAAATATGATTATGAGTCAATCATCTTACCCCCCGCTAAATAGTGGGCAGCCCAAGAGCCTTTTGAGCTCTCCTGCATGGCAGTGGGCTGCACGCCAGGATCTCCCCTTGAGTAGGGACACCTCTCAAGGTTACTCCTTGAGGTTGAGAGAATTCTTATCACACCAGGTACTCGGTAAGTGAATTGGGAATAAGTGACTAAAAGCATGCTAAACTCTGAAATCTTAGCTAAGTGATATAAAGGATTGATTGCGCACATATATAATCCTTTAGACATAAACCGTTGACCAAATGTGAGACTAAGCTTAGACCCAGCCGCACCTAGACTCCTCTAAGGGAAGGAGTTTAGAAAGGAAGGGGGTCCTTTCTGAAGCTCATGACTCAATGGCAGGGTCTCCCTGACAGTTTTGTCTGACCTCGTCCTCTACGCAGTAAATAATCAAGTGTACCTTGCCATCAAATCTTGTTGAACCACTGTCGCATTCACCATTGAACTTTGTCAGCTCACTGTCTTACATAAATAAACATATTGCTGCTTCTCTCTTATGAGTGAAGTGCATCTCTCTCTCACTCCATCCACGACAGCATTATATCACTCGTGTCTTCCTTCTGTGGGATGGGAGTTCAGGACTCAGTGGGACCCAGGAGCTGGAGCTTCTTTTACAACTCAGAAATGTTTCTAAACTCTGCCGAGTGCTATATTTAAAGCTGGAGCCATAGATTGCTCTATCCCGCCTCCAGCTTGCCCCGTGTCTTGGATACAAAGTGAAACTGTTTGAAGGCAGAACAGTTATTTGGGGATTTTCCCCTTCCATAGGCTGTGATGCAAAATCAACAGGAAATGTAAAAGCGAAGAGAAGAAGCCAAAAATCTATCCCTCAGCCCCATCTGCTTTTGACAGCAAGATGGTGAGTACACGACAAAATCCTACGCACTGTAGACAAGACTCTTGCCTCTGTGATTCCCCCTGAAATAAGAGAACAATATACATCTAGAGCAAACTGTGGTATACTCAACAAAGCAGAAATACTTCCCATGTTGGGAATGGACATAAAACCTCCTAAACTGACTATCCACGTTTTGAATGAAACACCTCTATTTCTGAAAGACAACAAATTGTGCCCTGGAGCTTCATGATAGCTCTGTGTACAGTTTAGAAAGCAGTCAGGGACAACCCAAATGTCTTTTTCCTATTTTGTTTTTAATCTAAGAAGGAAACCCATTCCTTTAAATATGATTTTACTAACCCATTCTTATGTAGATCACCTACACTGCACATGCAAAAGCTTCATTTGTTCTAGTGTTGTTAGGGTTTCTTCCATTTTTTCCCCATTATGAATGATTTTAATTCATGCCTGCATATTTCTGGAAGCCACTAGTGTCATCCGCAGAAGGGAATTCATTTTAATTAAACCTGCTTTAGCATTCACTTTGATGTACTTCTGTAAACATGTTTGTATTGTTTGTTTTGTTTTGTTTTTTCTTACTTTCATCTGCAGGCCTCTTAAATGGGGGAGAAGGGGAGAAAAAAGTAGAATTTCTTGGAAAAAGCAATGAAAAAAAGTGTTTTACCTAACCTGGACAACTTGATTAGATAAACCATCTTTATGTTTTCAAAGAGTAGAAGACTAACAATCTTCTGCTATCTAATTTCTTTTTTTCACAAGAAAAGCGTACAAAGTTTTAACAGGGATTACATTTCAGCTTTGTTGTTGATGTCATTGATGCT
Organism: Fulmarus glacialis; assembly: GCF_000690835.1. Classification (NCBI taxonomy): domain Eukaryota; kingdom Metazoa; phylum Chordata; class Aves; order Procellariiformes; family Procellariidae; genus Fulmarus; species Fulmarus glacialis. The sequence goes on along the minus strand of NW_009207394.1, from coordinate 3,718 downwards.
TATCTTGCAAGTGCATGGATAGTTTTTAATTTAGGATGTTCTTGTGTATAAGGCCTGTATAAGTTAAATGACAATTGACTTTCATGACCAACATCTGACATTAGAAATCTGAATTCAGATGGTAATTTTCTGGCAGTGAAATTAAAGGTGAATCGCCATGAACTTAACCTAATGCACACTTGAAGTAAAATCTTCTTGTTATTGTCTTTTGGTGTGTTAGAGCTCCTCAGCCAAGATAAAGAAATCACTTTGAGGGCTTAGCATTACTCAGAAACAGCCTCTAAGATCTGATATAATAAGAATCATCCTGTTGTGAAACTTGATAAAAGCTGTTAAGATAGATATTTTAAGAAGAAAAAAAATTCACGTGAAGCTATCATGACACTCAAAGTTGTGCAATGAAGTTCATTTATGTAGGAAAAATAAAACAAAGCTGAGACTAAGACAGGAGACATATTCTAAATATTTTCATACAACTTATATAGCACTCTGAAAATAGAGGATTTTTGATTTGGTTTTACACACTAGTTTGCTTTTAAATCTTCAATTGATTCAGTCTGAAAATTAGGGAATATGATTTGTTTACAGTTAATAACTATGAATATGTTTTCTGAATCTACAAAACTACTTATTTTTAGACTATACAACTAAAAACATTTAAAGAGAAGTAGTCTTTGGTTTTGTTATATTGGCAACTCAATATTCAAGAAGTCCAAAATTAAGTTATTAGCCTATTCCTGTAAGCTTATTTAAATAACATACACATAATACTCCTAATGGCTGTATCGCATATTCATTTTAAACAAAGCTCAGAGTCCATGAACGTTTAAGTACATAAATATTTTTTTATATTTAATTCAAAGGTCTTCACTTTTTACAGGAAGGTCCCCAAAATAATACAATCTTCAAAAGCAGTACTCGGAATTTAGAGAACATGACTGAGTTGTTTAATGGGAACTATATCTTATTTGCTGCATTTATATACAATGTATATATACTTTTTTTCATAAGATAGCATCATAAATACTAGTGAAATAAGGATATGATTCTTAATCTACATTAATTTCCAAAGTTTTGTCTTCTACATACATAGCTGAGCTATAATGACTTGGAATAAGTTTCATGAACATAAGGAAGGGAGTAGGGAGAGTAAAAGACTGGAAAGAATTTGCTTGCCTTATATATTGAAAATTTTCTGAACATAGGAAGTAAAATTGTTGTCGTATAACTTAGTACTTGCTGAGAATTATACCAACCCTGATCTATACAGTAAATCCATTGTGGTCAATGGAAGTAAAACACTATAAGAAAATGTCATTCCAGAGAATTATATCTTCTGTTATTAAGCTGTATGCTTAAAGAGTGTAATGACACATTTGCATTATAACTTCAACAATCTGAGGGACTTTACATTTTAACCCAATATTTTGTTGTCTTCTATTGCTAGCCTGCAGATTCAACCTCTACAACCTCTGAGTAAGCATTGTCAAAAAATAATCCATGTGAATTCTTATGACTATTAAAAGTTAATCTTAGTTTTTTCCTCTGTATCTACTAGAAAGAAATTACACCAAATGCAATTTTTTTTCTCTCATGGCAGATAGAGCATTTTATGGAACTGTAATAAAAGTTGCCTGAAGAATGTCATAACCAAACATAATATAACAACAGAGCTGTATTTTAGCTTGGTGGTTTTATATGCTTTATTGCAAAGAAAGTACAAGGTCATTATCAAGACTGAAAGGAAATATGTGGTTTTTCATTATTAGAATTGAATTTTAAAAATATAGTGTCAATTTTTTCACTGGAAAAAAAAAATATCTGCAATATACCTTTCATATGTTGTTGATACTTCCTGAGATCATGAGAAAAACATGAATGGCAGAAGTTAGTGAACTTATCCAGAGATTCTTGAACCTCAAAAAACCATTCTAAACACAAGCAGCAATTAGGAAAAATATATTCTTACTTTATTCTTTCAAAACTAATTTGGTTACCCTAAACAATTTCATCATCACTGTATTTGACAGAAGAATGAAGTTTGTTATTAAATCTATTTACTTCAAAATTTTTCAAAACTCTTCATTACCACTTGGATTATAATAGTAATAGAAAAGGAAGAGCAAGTCTACCTAATGCAATTTTCCTTTTTTTTTTTTTTTCCTGAGGAAAGACAATCAATCAGAATGTAAATTGCATATTGCAATTAACATCAAGATGTGCTTAGTTGAAAGAAAAGTTTTGCAGCCAGCGCTGGTATTCGTGAAGGTTTTTTTGGTAACAAAAACAAATTCTTCATCAGATTGCCATCACCTGTGAACCTCTCAGGGAAAACAAAAACCACAGGAAACAGGCACAGGATAAAAATGACCAACAGTGTTTTCACAATCTATACACCCAGAATGGTCATCAGTGTAACAACCAACATTTGGTAATCATCTCCACCTGCTTTCAGTGGCTCTTTAAGTGTAAATAAGCAAATGGAAAAATTACTTACAGGCCGGTAATAACAAACTTGTCTGTTTTCTCTGTGTTTAAATGCCTTGAGAATAATGCTGGATTAACTGATCCTATGTCTGCGTAGCTGTTTACATTATTATTACTATTTTTTTCATAGTAGATCATGATGGTAAAATGGTTTAAATGGAGGTAAGGATATCACACCTTTAAAATAAATAAATAAATAATTGTAGTTTTACCCAAGGTCTTGAGAAAGAAACTTCAGAATTGTTCTTAAGCTACTTTTATCAGTAAGAGTTGACTATAGCCTCTGAATTATATTTTGGTTTATGGCAGAACCTCTACGCATATGTTATTTACTATATCTCTAAAACAGCTTGACCTGTAAGCAACTTGAGGTACAGGATAGTCTGTGTTTGCCAAACACTATGATGTATGATATGGGGCATCTGTATGCTATCATAATACAATAAAATATTTTTCTCAACTTTAAACAGCCTGAAATTGCTTAGTGACCTTGTTGGCCATGGAAATTTGCTCATACTCACCACATATTTACTTTATATTTACTTAAAAGTGAAACATTGTGAGGTATTATAGTTGCCAGTGAAAGAATGCTTATGAAGGAACATTTATTTGCAGGACAATAACTTTTTTTATATTGAACAGTCTTGTCACTTGCCCGTGGGATATGACATTCCACAGCATTAAAGGTAGGGTACCAATAGCTAATAGGTAGAAATGTCATATGAACACAGTTAAACAGCATGATTATACTCAATTTTATGGTGCAACTGGGAAGATACACATAGGGTCCTGTGACTCAGTCTTCTTAGTGTAACCGTGTTTAACGACACTTTCAAATATGTTTATGTAGAGTTGTGCTTTAAACAGAGCAGGAGTCCATAAAGCAATGGCATCATAAGATTTTCCCAAATGTCACTAGGGAATGTTGTTGCACCTGTAAAAAGGCAAATATTTGCTGAGAACAAGGAAGAACCTTAACACTGAAAAATATTTTCACTTAATTGCAGATAACTATTTCTCTGAACAAAACAGTCTGAAAACTAAGATAGAAGACGAAGTAGGTGGTATTCTTTGCTTTAAGTACTACAAGAAGTCCTCAGTATTGTTAAAAGATGTATTAGGCCACGGAATTAATGAATTAAGCCTTGGTTCCTGAAAATGTAGCTAATTACACAATAAGATTTGAACAATAAGATTTGAACAAAGACTGTAGATGTGGTCTACCTGGACT
>NW_009207393.1:61112-80171 GCF_000690835.1 Fulmarus glacialis | reverse complement strand
CGCCCGGGAGGGGAGGGCGGCGGGGTGACAAGTTGGGCGCTTCCCCCACCCGAAAATCGTTCCTCCGGCCCTGGCAGACACGGGGTAACTTCACTGAAGTTAATTTAGGTCTGTGATGAAAACCCCTTCCACCTGTGCCAAACGCTGCTCGGCATCCAGCATTGAAGTCAGCCTACACGCAGTGCTTCAGCTGCCTGTTTATGCCCCAGGAGCTGACTGGTGACTCCTGTTAAATTAAGTTGGGTTTTTTTATTGCAGAGGGTAGATGGGATCGCGAAGACTGGTTTCTTAGCATTCTGCACTTGGCAGTCACCAAGAAGTGGTAAAAAATGAATTTCAGATACACCTTTATCCCATTGTCTGTGGTAGTCTACAGATTTTCTTTCAAACGTTGCCACTCATTTGCCTATTGATCTACACATCCAGTTGCTCACTGATCATTGAGGTGCCTTTTGAAAGCACATTTTTTGCCACAGTACTCCATTGCTCATCCTATAAACCTCTTCCAGCCTTCCTGATTTCAGTCCTTCAGTTCAGGTACTTAAGTCAACACCTCTCGTGCCAGCTAAAATAGCAGAAAGGGGAGAATTTCCCCTCCTTCACTTCTCACTTGGAAGAGACTGACAGACTTACAAATGCTTTTCTATGATGCCTTCTCTGAAGGATAGTTAGACTTCAGTCATTTGTATGGAGGTGAAATGAGCAAAATGACACAACCTATAGGACCATCTATCTACAAGTGACCTCTTAAGAGGGCAGTAACAAAACTAGACCACCCTAGCATTATTAAGACCAGACATAAACAGAGAATCTCCTTAGCCAAGCAGCCTCCCTTAAAAGCTCTTTCCCCTAATGTTCATTAAGCCCCCAGCAGCTAAAAGATCCCACCTGGGCATCCTGATTGTTTGCCCAGAGCTCTGCTTCCCAGGCTGTGAGGGGCCAAGCCATCTTGTTGAGTTTAGTACTAGACCAAGTTGCTTTGGTGTACCACAGGCTCTTAAGAAACAGGTGCTTTATCAGTTCCTCTAGCTATTGCCTAGAAATTATCTGTGAGGCCCATGAGGTGCCTGTTGCAAGGCATAAGTGTGTGAGGAAGGAGAAGCTGCAGCGCATGGGCTTTTCCACATAACTAACAAGGACCTTCTGCTTCCTGCATGTGTTAGCACAGACCAAGTTGCTTTGGTGTACCACAGGCTCTTAAGAAACAGGTGCTTTATCAGTTCCTCTAGCTATTGCCTAGAAATTATCTGTGAGGCCCATGAGGTGCCTGTTGCAAGGCATAAGTGTGTGAGGAAGGAGAAGCTGCAGCGCATGGGCTTTTCCACATAACTAACAAGGACCTTCTGCTTCCTGCGTGTGTTAGCACGGCTGCCATTAGAGAATGGGAAATAAAAGTATGTGACTTGAACTTTGACTCCTGTAGCTGTGTTGTAGGGGAGAATAAATTTTTGTTTTTATTTTAAAATTTAAAAAAGGAAGTGGAATTGATATCCTCCTGAGTGTTGGAGGAAAAAAAGTCTGAAAATATAAAACAATGTAATAAGTGTCGAGAAGCCTGCCTAAGCCATCAGGCAGACAATGTGCTAGAGGCGTAAGCTACATCATATATCCTAGGTACTGCCAAGATTTGCTTGCTGCATTATTCTCTGGGGACAGAAGTCAGCCATCAACCCCATAGCCTGTGCCGAAGGGAGCCCCTGCCACACAACAGGGTGCTCCTTTGTCACGTGTTCAATACACAGGCACCCCACCTCATGTAGCCACCTTTTACAGGAGGTGCGTTTTGCCCTTCATTCTTTAGGCTGGATGTCTGTAACAGGGGGGAGGAATAGGCAAACACAGCTCATCTCCTTTTACGTGACCTGTTCTGGCCAGAAGATTTCCCCATTCCTGGTCAAAACAGAGGCATACCAATATTTTAATTCCAGGTCAATGTACAAACATTTGTTAAAGCCTAGGCATGTGCATAGCACTTCTATTGTGCCCTTACTGATGAAACAAGAGCTATGGAGTTGTTTCTTACACTACTAACTGGCAAGTTTTTCACACCCAGGCATCACGTGCTTTATTAAATTATGCCACACTGTGCAGCTGCTGCCTCTGGGAAGAAGTATGGAATAATACAATTAATGTCTCACCTTTTAATTTTAATATAGCTACTAAAATATGATCTTCATTCTCACCATCACGACCAGTGACAGCCTAGCCTCTGCCTCAGACAGATAACCAACCCGTTGAAGCACTGGCTAGAGATCCCCCAAATCAAGCCACAAACCTGAGCTGATCATGAACAGCCGTAGACTTCATCATGGGTTAGCCACAAACCTGAGCTGATCATGAACAGCGATAGACTTCATCATGGGTTAATGGTTGGACTTGATGATCTTAGAGGTCTTTTCCAACCTTAATGATTCTATGATTCTATGTTCCAAATCTGTTTAATGAAACCTGGCCCCAGGATGGTGGTTAAGGGCACCTTAAATGATTATTCTTGTACACAGATTTTTGCATTTTGAGATGCCGTAGCCCCTGATTTATAAATAATATCTAAGGCAAAAAACTAGTTCTATAAACATGCATATACCTGATTAAGCTCATCTAATTCAATAAGACTATTCAATAGGAGTAAAATAAAACATGCATAAGAAAATGTGTTGTCTGGAACTAAGCTAAGAACCTCTGGAGATAAACATAAAATTACCCAGTTTCAGACTTCTTCTGTACACTTTCCTAAGAACAGATTATTATAAAATGCATTAATCTTGTCAGTCCATTAAAATACTTCACAACTTTCAAAAGGTTTTGAGATACAAAAATTTGAAAACTCAGCTATTGATCATAACTGTCTTCCTAAATCCATATTCTTACAAGACCAAGAATAAAGCATTTGTTGCTCTAATAAGTAGGTTTACTCAGAAACAGCTGCCACTACTTAAAATTGTGTTAATTAACACAGGTTCTCAAGGTCCTGTTCTAATGCAGCACAACACACTGGTGAAGACAAGCTCTGTCCACCTTAAACAATGTATTGTTATTGGTCATGCTACTTGAATCTGCCATTAACAGTAAGTCTCCATCTCACAGCTGCTTCTAAACCAAAGGCCTGCTTGCATTCAAAGAGATTTTCAGTTGTATTTTGGCATTGTATATGCCATTCACAAAGTCACCTGTAACTGCATGTAAGAACAACTGAGAACAAAGCAGCTCATTTCCCTCTGTTTAGCTCTAGAGGCCTGGCTGCAGGATGTTTGGGTTTTGGATCTGTCCTGCTTGTGTAAACTTACGTGTAATGATCAAAATACATTTCAAAATGCAGACTGAATTACCACGGCACTCAGGCTGAATTAGCCACGGCAACTCAAGTACTGAACGGCGTAGCTTCCCTCCCTGCCCCTACATCTGTAGGATGTATTTACTCTCAAGTCCCTCCAGTCTACTGAGCAGGAGGTGTGAACTGAAGTCAGCAACAGCCTGCGTTAATGGCCCAAGCTGTAATCTGCAGCAGCTACACCACCACCAAGTATTTTTGTGTACTCTTCCTTAGTTAAATCCGTGAGCGAGGCATGTGCATGATTTCTGATGGTCAGCCCGGTCTGCCTGCTCAGCCCATCCAGCCATCGGTGGGGGCAAGATGGCTGGAGAAAAGCACCGCTTTAGCCATCACAGCTGGATCAGCCCATGCCTGCACATCGCGGAGCTGCGTGTGCACGTTCAACAAAGCTCACTGAGCACTATTTCACAAAAAAAGGCTGAGTTCTCCATTCCCCCCCCCCGGCTGCTCGCACAAACAAGGTGGTGCAGGACACACTAGTCCTGTATTTGTGCACTGGGCAGTATTTTTCTTTTTTTTTCACTTTAATAAGAAGCTCTGTAGAAAATGTGTGAGCAACATGTTAGTGGGGGCTGTAAATGGTGCAGGTATTTAGGAGTACTGGGAAAAGTATTTTCTCAGTATTGTTTGAAGCAGGCGGCTGATGACAAAGGAGAGGTGTAAGAGTCACGCTGACCCGTTCTTCTGGTGCTCAAATGCCACGAGAAACAAGCTAGAAACCCCCTTCTCAGCTCCCTGAAGGTCTCAGCACTACATACGAGGACTCGCTGTTGTCTTCCCTCGGTCACTGCATTCTCCCCGTCAACTTGAGTTTGGCTATATTTAGGATCCAGCACAAGGCATTAGTTTTGTTCCTGTTTTTCTCTACTATTACCTTGGGCTTTACTTACAAGGTTGTTACAGTTGTGTTTACTTTCCAGTTTCAGAAGGTGTGTGGAGGTAATCCCAGCTGAAATGGAGGAACTGAAAGGTGTGAGGCCACGACTACGTCATTTGACGTCCTGCCTCAAGCTGGCTCCATTCAAGCAGAGAAACAAAGACATGTCTGCTCCTTTTTCCTACGTACACCTACTCAGAGAACATAAAGCTGAGCCAGACAGATATCAGTTCTTTAATTAGGCTTGTCCTTTTATGTGCCCCAGGAAAATTATTATAAGAGATACCATATGATTGCCCAAGAACAAACAAGATCTGCTTTTAAACACCCTTTATTACCAACATTGCATAAGCATTCCAACAATCAAATCTAACAGTTTGTTATCATAGTTGCAATCCCTTTGGCTTAGTAGCAGCAAGATGAATAGCATGTCATATCTGTTCTCAGCAAATAGCTGCCTGCCTCTGTAAACAAAACTGTCAAGACTGATTCTCCATACATATTTGCAAATTATATCCATTGGTTATGTGTCTTGCTGCGTATTTAGTATGCTGCCAGCGGAATGTTACCCTCACATCACTTTTATATGTTACCAACATCATAATATTATCAAGGAACAGGTACCTTGAGAACTATGGCTTTAATTCACTAATGTCTTCTACAGCCCCCTGATGAAAAACGTGCTTATTATCTAGTTTGCAAACATTTGAACCTAGCATGTAAATGCACTCCAAGAGTGATTGCTTGATTACTCTAATAAACAAGAATCACGCAACCTTATAGTAAGTGATTATACACTTATTTTAGTCCTAAACCTTATAGGTAGTAAGAAACTTTTAGTTACACCTCTGAACATCCTATTTACTTTCTACGTGTGTACGTATCATTGCAAAACACCTTTCCACTTACAACAGGTAGTTTACTGTCCTTATCCTCAGTTAAATCCATGAGTGAGAAGTGTATGTGATATCCTGATTCAGCCTGCTCCCAAGTGCAGAGCCCTGTGTCCTCGTCCCAGTGCCAGTATTTTACTTACTGGCTGGCCCGGAGGAATTCACTTTGATTCCTTGTCTCAGTTTAACTGTATGTAATATGATAATAATATTATTTGCTTCACAGAGGAGGAGGGTAAATTAGTTAATGTGTGCCCTGTGCTATAAGAATATAGAGTGAAATAGGAGCTTAATACTGTAATTTCAGGCTCCCCCTTTGGCATTCATGTTTTTTTGAATTTTATTTAATCTGCGTAATACATGCAGAGGACAAAATCGATAGTCACTGGCATTTTTAAAAGGAAGAATTCCCTTTTTATGATTTTTATATGGCAAAACCTGTGTCTATATCTCTTTAACAATTATATAAAAGATCTTAAAATACTGATATTTAAAGTGCTGTAATTTTGTTGACTACACTTACAAAAGTAGGCCTATTTCTCATATAAAAACATCTATCACGCTAATTTTGACATTTTATGTTAACGATATGTAATAAAGTAATGTCATTTCAACAGAGAGTTCCAATTAGTTGCCAGTAACACAATATAGTCTTGTATAATTACAAATTTTGTGTGTGAGGAGAACTGCCTTTTTCTCATTACAGGGACTAAAACCACAGAGCATCACATTTCTCGTTATTGTACCAGAGGAATGTAGGAACACACTCATGACCGCATTAGGGAATGGCACATAATAACAGAATCAGTAACAGGGAGAAAATGTGATGACACTGAACTGCGATGCAAGATTTATCCATGGAAAAGCCCCCGCCCTACTCGTGTGTTCACATCACCCTGCAGCTCTCTGGCTGTTACACAGCTCTCGAACACCAGGACAGGCGTTTCTTCTCTTCAGCTAATCAAGCCAGCACGGGGAGTGATGCTATCAGGGGAGGCTGGATCAGAAAGGAAGGTGAGAAGGATCTAGCAGTTCCTATAACACATAGTAAACACTAGGGGAGAGTCACTATGGGAGTCAGGCTTTCTCCTTTAATTACCAGGAGCTAGAAAATTCAAGATCAAGAGAGATGGGTCAATATTGCCAAGTGTGACTGAGTACTGTTCAAGCCAGCTGAGCTGCGGTGTGGATGTCAGAACGTGAATAAAACCAGAAGCTGTGAGTTCTGATTTCAGGGTCTCACCGTTATTAAAGCGGATCTATTTTTATTTCAGGTGGCGTGTGAGGTGCAGACTAGCTCAGAAACACATGGGGAAAAGGACGGAACAACACACCCAGTTCTCAAGAACTAAAAATGTTTTGGATTGCTAACGCATTAATCCAGATAGCAGCGTTTGCTTGTCTGAAAGAAAGCTTGCTATAGCCCTTTCTAAAGAGGTATTTACTTAATTTTTCTCAGAAAAGGATCTCTTTACAAGGATCTCAGGAACGGTTAAGGAAAAGGAAGGAATATTAAAAGATGGGTGTGAAGTGAGTTATATTCAGAAATTAATAATCTGTTATTTAAACAACTATGATGTATCAAAATAAAGATAAATTAATCATAATGTTTATTTCATGGTATCTATTGTATTTGTACAATTTTCTGAGTATGAGAACAGGCCAGTTATACAGAAATACTGGCAATTAAAGTAACACACTAATGTGACAAGTGAAAATTTAATCAAAGGCTGAGGTATAAGGTGACAAGTGAAAATTTAATCAAAGGCTGAGGTATAAGATCAGACACATGAAACCTTGTATTGTCCTCATAGTTATGTGCATTTTTTTTTCTCCTTTTCATTAAGGCACTCTGCTAGAAGGAACAGGTGCCACTTTCTCAAGAACTTCACCTGCGAGAGTTGCTGCCCTGAACCAGCTCTTTCCCATTTTTTTTCCAGTCTGCCTGAAGAGGGGTCCAGAAGGCTGATGGTTTTAAGTTGCATGGGAGGTTTCGCTTGCCCTTTGGCTTAGAGCTGGCAGCAGCACTCCCACACCCTCTCTGCAACCCAGCTGGCGCAGGATCCTGCCAGGGCGCGGGGCGAGTCGCATTAATGTCCCTCTATGGCGAGGCCGTCAGAGAGAGGTTATTTAAAGCAGTTTTGCAGAATGTGATGAAACAACCCCACCTCCCATAGCTTGCTTTTTCTTACTCACTTGGTTTCTTTGCCGGGAACAGCTCAGCAGGCAGCACAACGTGGCGTTATGCGTTGTCTAACACCAAATGTGCAATGCCACCCTGGTACTCACCCGCGGCGTTCCTCCACCGGAGCTGCAGCTGTGTTCCAGGCACTGCTTCCCCCCAAGCCCTGCTTTCAAGAGTGCACCGAATACCCTGGCAAGGGCAGATTAAAAAAAAAATATATCAACCCATGTTACTGCATTGGAGCTGCTCAGAAGGGGCTTGCCACCCCCCAGAGTTCTCAGCTCTTGCTGCTAATAGTTACGTGGCTCATACTTATATAGTGTGGGTGGGTAGTGACTGTGTCCCTTTCTCTGCTGGCTAATCCAAGAGCTTCTTTTGACAGCTCATACATGAAAAGATTTTGTTATTTTTTGAAATGTAGTGGTAGAGGTTTTATACTTTGGGCCAGAGTGTCAGGGGAGGCTCTCCGGGGACGCGTGCATTGGAAGTGACAAGCAGTGAATAACTGACATCAGGCATAAGTAATATTTGTAGTCTGACTTTGGTATGTTATTCTTTAAAAAAATCCAGTCTGTAAATACAGTCTACATTTGTTAGCTTGAAAGAAAGGAAAGGGGATGAGGGCAAGTACAGAAGAGAGAAATGAATAACCAACAAAACTAGAAAAAGCGAGCAGAAATAAGCTAATAAAGAGAAAAGGGAGTGGGAGTATTAAAAGAGAGAATATAGACATACAAATGGATCAAGACTAATACAAAATTGCAAAAAAGCAGGAGAAAAATTGACGATGAAAGGAACCACAACGTAACAGATCAGGAAAAAAAAACCTGAAGAAAGTGTTTGTAAACTTAGTCTGAATTCCTATATACAGTCAATAATGACTGCAACATCCTATGAAATAAGGATGCTTTTGTCGAACAAGTATGTGTTGAAGTCCCATTGGTTGTGAGAGAATTTAGTTTGCAGGTTAAAAAGGAATCTGTGAAGGTACTTAAGGAGTGGGTGGGGCGGTGGGTATGTGTAGCACAGGAGCAATTTCGATGGTGATGAAGTTGCGCTGTAGAACAAATATTATGTTTAACCCCCATAGCAACGATGCAGTTATTTTGGCAAGAGATGAGTTATGCAAGGGAAGACATTTGAATGAACTTGGGGGGGCTCTTTCAGGACTCCAGCGAAGCTGATGACTGCATTTTCATTCAGACTTTTTGCTTTTCTTTGTAATTATCTGTAGACTAGAAATGGCGATGAAAGCAACAAGCTATAAGGTGGTGTGTACTTACGCTATATTCTTTATTCACACATTGACCGTTATTTTCTTTGAAAGCAAGAGCAGGTATAATCTCGCAGGGAACAAATCTATAAAGTCACTGAACTATTTTCCAAAAAGAAATATTTTACATCAGAAAACCAGAAGAAAGAAAGATGAGGGGCTTCCAGGATAGGTCAATGGCTGAAGCATAGTATCAGTTCCCACATGGTGGTCTTACTATCACCCTCAAACAGCACTTTTACACAGAAGAGTTGTCAGACAAAACTTCACGTCAGTCAGCACACTTTTTCAACATACTGAACATAATAACAGGAAAAGTGTGCAAGTCAGCATGTTTAAATACCATAAATCATGGAAAAGACACATTGTCTATCCATGAGAAAAAAAATACAGGATTTTAATATTGTAATACAGAAGTGGCGCATCAACTGCCTCCTTTCTGTATTTGGCTGTTGATAGGACTTAATTACAGGAGAAAAGCCATACATTAAGTTTTTGGGAAGGGATGGAGCCAAGGCTGGATACAAGGGTGGGGTAGGGACCATACTCAGCTCTGCTTCCAGACCAGCCGCAGGTGCTAAACAGCACCCAAATGCTCGCTTGCGTTTCCACAGCTGTGAACGGAGACGCTACCTTTGGAAACATGCTTTCTGCGCTTCTGTATACCTGGAATTGAATAAATATTTGTTATTTCCTCATTTCACAAGGCCTCTGCAAAATGATATGATAAAGCGTATAAATAGCAGGGAGATCTTAGCTAGAAGGCACTACACACAGCTAGGCACTTAGTACCTTTATTATATAACTCAGGGAGTAATATATTGCTTAGTTGATTGCTATGCAATGTGAAGCCATGCAAGTATTTATTTTACACCAAACAGATTTGTTGTAGATGTTTTGTGGAATTGGCAATGTCTTATAGAGTTATCTTTAAAAGGGTGTGCAAAATAACTATAAAAGAGTTTTGTGTAAGGTTAAGGAACGCTATGCAAAGGTATGGTATATAGCATTATAGTAACATTACAGAAGCTGAAAGTATAACTTACAACAAACACTTGGCCATAAAAAAATTATTTATTCTTTAAATAAATTTATTTACATCTTAAATTTTTATTTATTCTCTCTTTTCCAGAATTCCTGGAATTGCTCGTAAAGTAATTCCCAGTTGTTCAAGTGGGAGATGTTTTATTAAAGTTACCATATACTGGGATATATCCTACTTTATTCATCAACCATTTTTCACTAGCAAGAAGGAGATTTTATGTGAATGAAATGATGGGAACTGTTGGTGCATATGAGGAAAGATTGGGTTTTTGAGTTTTACACTCCGTTAAAAGAGCCCTAATACAATTCACAGCTGCAGCAAAACCACTGTGCAATGTTTAATGGCATATTGTCACAAACTATATATGGAACTTCACTTACAATCGTAATTCCTAATTTTGCAATGTTTATTACAGCTACAAAGCACAACCTGAGTGCAGAACAGCATCCCATTTCAGGGATGCCTCAAACTTAATTATGTTTAGTTCATGCTTTCAGTGATAGAATTCAACTACCGCCCAAGCATTTCCCTGAATTTTGACCAGGTATATGTAATTCATAATCTATTAAAAAAATGGACAGGACTGTTAGCCTTTTGGGAATTATTTGTTTGTTGTTAATGCTGCAGATTTAAGTTTAAGCATATATTCAAGAGGTACATTCAACTTTAAATAGGTTCAGTGCTCCACTAAGGAAAGTTTCTTCGGAGATACATAAAATAGTTAAGAAGGCTGCATACAGCTGATTTCAAGGAGAGAGATAAACAAGTGTTCTTGCCTATTAAAGTTTCTGACTTTTATTTATTATATGCCTTAGTGTATTAGGTTCTACCTTACTTAGTTTTACAAAGCTGTTATTAATATGTTTTATTCATAAAAGAAAGTGACAAAACGACCTTGCTAATCCTCCTGACTCCGTAATAAATCATTACTCGTTTGCTGTACTATAATATGTATTGTCAATAATGCAGAAGCAAACTTGGGTCCTTAGGTAATAAAAGTCTCCATGTAAAACAACTGTTCTTTGGCAAAAAGGGATCTCAAATCTTTCTAAAATCCCTTTGAAAACTTTTGGGGGATTCACGTGTGAGCTTTGTAGGTGCCAAGCTTTTCCCCTCGCACTCTGTGCATTGCTGTGCAGGGTCATCATACCAGCAAGGGGTAGCTTGGTTTTGTACCCACAAAATGAAGGATGCGGGGAACGACATGTTCTGTCCTTTGCTTTTTCGTTAAATTTGAGGTTGATTTGTAGCAACATCTACTTTGTTTCACTGAAAGGAATTTAAATATACCAGGCAGGAAATGCTGGTACAACTGTCGAGTGTATTGCGTTTAGTCCCCGGTGGAGTTTTGAGAAGCATGAAGCATATAATATTACATTGGATAATAAGCAGGCCCCAAACATTTGCTGGTGCTTTAATAATTCCCTTTCTTGAGCGAAAAGGAATTAACATTCCAGTATTACAGAGTTTTGTGCCTTCATGCAGCTGCCTTGATACCCTATTAAAACAAAACAAACCAAAACTGTTCTGTTGAGATACGGGTCTGAGTCACAAAGCGCAGGTCCAGACCTCATTGTGAACCAGATGCAGCTCTCAGTTATAATCACCGGTCTCTTGCCAGTCAGAAAACGGAGAAGAAGCTAGAAGTCATAAATATTTGTGAAAAAAATATTATTGTCCCAAAACTTTTTGTTTCTGTAACATTGCTATAAGGCTAAATAGATTTCTTTTTAAGAAAGGACAAAAATCCGCTTTTTTGATATTTTATACTATCGACATATTTTTTTAATTTGTATGAGCTTATCTCTTATAAGTAACGGCAGCCATATATTTCAGTGTTTCACTGTGCTCGGGCAGCCCAGAGCCATGTGCTGGAACACAGGACTGCGTCTCCCAGCCAGCCAGAGAGCTGGCCAGAGAGGAACTTACACAGCGTTAAAGAATCGGAGAGCTCGTACTGTATTTACCCTTTGTTCTGGAGACACTGGATTGTAGCTGCTGTAGTCAAACCAGAGGCAGACATCCCAAGAACGAAAGGATTTACAAGCATCAAACGTGTTTCCGCTTCGGTGCTATGGGGGAGCCCGATCCTCGAGGGATTTCTTGTCCCCCATGACTCTGCCGTGGGTGCTGTGCAGGGGAGCCGGCTCGGCAGGGACAGGGTGTAATTGGTCCTGGAGCTGTGACACCGGTTAAGAAGAATAAAAATATTGAAATTGGCCATTGACTTCAGCACTGTAGCAAACACCTTCCCTTCTGTTGCATGACACCTTTTAGGCTGTCCCATTTTTTTGAGTACATTCACTGGAAGAAAACAGTCTTAACACAGATTTTTTTTTAAAAAAAGTTATGACTTATGTTTTATTTCATTCTTTCTTTTTCTTGTTATTGTATTGTAAATATGGAGTGTATTAAACTTGAAGTACGCTTTTGCTAATGATACTGAATGATCAAAACGGAGTTAGTCCGAAGTTAGAACCACTCATCTCTGATTCACTGTCCCACATTATGCTACAAATTGCTCCTGTTCATAAAAAATCTTTTATTATAAATGGCTATCCTCTTAGGCCTCATGTGACTTCATATGAAAGCATCTATTCCCTCTGTGTATTCTCTCAACCTTCTTGCCAGATGGTAATCTTGACATTTTGAAGGGTTTCTTTTTTAAAACTTCAAAGTGTTTTGCGCCATTGGCTGTATAAGAAGGTTTGCTGACTTTAAATAATCCATATTTCTAATATTAAGTCTTTGCCATTACATGTACCACTAGTAGGAAGAGTGATAGAAACTGTCTCCACCTGAATCAAGTTCAATCATAAAATAGTGCCAAATGCAAAACTGCTTGAAACACAATGTTTTCAATAAAAAGGAAATACCGTTTAGTTTTTACAGTTTAGTACTATTTTTGTGTTAATTTTTCCTGCCCTTCTCACTTGACCAAAATGGGCTAATAGAGTCTATTTTCCTACACAATGAATCCAGGGCTATCTTGGGGTGTCATCTGAGTTTTTCTTGGAGGAAGGAATAGAACAACAATCTCTAGGAAAACAGTTAATCAGATATAAACCGACTCTGCCTTCAAGGGAGTCACGTTCTGTAATTGCCAGCAAGATTTCTAATGCTAAAAAGACTTTGCAGGCCAAACTGTTGGCATTCTGTATTTTACCCAAAGCAGCATCTGGGTGTTGCAATATGGATATAACAGTTCCTACTTCTTTACTCCTGTCCTCTAGAAACACTGTAGATACTTTGATTTCCTCCTCTCTGTTTCCTCTCTCTTAAGAGAGTCCCCTGTTAAGATAACCTGTAAGGGGCTTCCCACATTCCCCCGAGAGCTGAGCACGTCCGCGCTTGCAAACGTGTGTCCTCCAGCATCAGCTTGCACCAGTCCTTCGCAATTCGTGCTGCGGTCGGACAAAGTGACACTACGAAGCCGGCTGCTGGCCCCGCCTGAGACCTTATCACTATGGCAGCCCACGATGAAGCAAAATAATGAAAGGGCAAAAAAAAAAGTTTTCAGCCTCCATTCCTCTGGGGAGCGATTGGGAAGGTTATACCTATGATTAAGGCATGAGAAAGCACCAAAACAACCTCTCTCCCTCCTGAAAAATTGCAGTTGAACCACAGAAAATCAGGAAATGAGGAAAGTGCTCCTTTCTGTATCTTTTCGTCATGAAATTGTAAGGAATGACCTGTATAACAGCAGTAAATATACTCATGTTTTATGGTCTTTCAAAGCTTGAAGAAATATTTTTTCAGGAACTGCCATGTGAGCCCAAGTCTCACTGACTTGTAGGTGCTTAAGCTGCTTTTGAAAACGAGACTGCATAATAGATTTTCTACTTGGGGATTAAAAAAATGGTTAGTAGGAGGTACAAGTCTAATGACAACTTCTGAAAATTTTACCATGAAACGGAAAATACATATTTATGAGATTAATTCACTTCTCATAACATACCATAATTCTCCTGGGAAATTATAAGAAATCTGAATTCCATAATGTTGTAAACAACAGAAACTGCAATTATTGTAGAGCTAAATAAATTCTTCATATACGTGTTTACTTCCAACATAATATGCAGTATATCTGGTTTGTAAGTAAATAAGTGTGATGCATGTATGTATGATGAGTCATATCTACAGCTAGATTAAAAGATAATAAATGGAATATGCTAATAATGCAGAAAAATACTCACTAACAGGATTTTTTTTCTCATTTATGGAGTCAGTGTATTGTATATTGATCATCATTAACCATTCACTGTTAAATAATGTAAAAACAAAAGAAAAATCAGCATATCAAAATGAAACCATACTTGCATGTTTCATTGGAAGCTCCTGTTTCAATAGATCAGCTCTGGGAGTTAATGAATATACTCTCTTCTTATCAGAAACATTAATCTGATACTTGTTTTAGAAGTATTTTGGGGGAAATAACTCCATAATAATAAAGCTGTTGCTAGGAGGCCTGGAGAAACCTAAACCAATTTGGCTTGGAGAAACAGATAATCAGTATCTTAGTGCTTTCTTTCTAATGTGCCCGTCACCCCTCGTGCTTTTCCCCGAGAGCAGGAAATCAGTGAGTGGAGAATAAATCTCCATTCTGATTGTTTACAGAGCATAATGAGGGCCTCAAGCAAAGAAATGCATCATTTGCTTTATACCTGCGGCTGAACTGCAACGCATCCCATTAAATACACGCCAAATACCATTCCAGATGTGTAACAAAAAGCCGTCATTTTAGATGAACACACCCTTATCCTGCAGAGGGTATAATTCTTTGGAGGAAAGTTTAAAACGGTCCATCCTGGGGAGTGTTTCTGGTTGTTTCAGATTTTATAGCAGTGGCCTCACATTTCAGTTCTCTCATTTTCTTCCTCGTTCTTCCGTGTTACTCATTCTGAGTAACAGCTGATCCAGATGTAACTTGTTGCCTTTATTACTCTCGGCTTTTCCCAAATCCTGCTTCCTCTCTGCCTTTTCCTCCACTCCCAGCCTCATCCTGGAGAGGGAGAACCGAGATTTCGACAGCATTCCCCCCTTCCCCCCATCAAAAACGTGCTTCCTTTGCTTTCAGCTTTGATCACTCAATAATGAAATTTTCCTTGATGCAGCCTCTCGGGGGGCTTCAGTGGCTCCCTGGGCATCTCCAGATTCCCACCCTGTACTGCTCACCGCTCCTTGCCTATGGCCTGGATTATTCTCATTCTCACCTCGGTGCTTCTGACCCTTAAATCCAGAGCATATTGTCTCTGCATCTGTTTCTCCGCTCCTTTCTCTTGGATGTCCTGTTGCTTCTCAAAATCAAGCAGCTCTAAAATGGAGCTTCCCTTACTTCCTCCTAAAATGCCTTCCCTCCCCTGTTGCTCTGTCACCAGTTTTCTCTGTAATGTTGAAGCCCAGTGTTAGCTTTGGTCTTTTTCACTTTATTCTCCTCCTCACATTGACACTTTCACTAAATCTTTTTGCTTATTTTGGAACAGTCAAAACAACAACCCTTTCTGGTAAGTATGTGATAAAAAAAATCTGGCAGGGATTGTCTCATAACTGGCATTAACCACTTCCTATTACTCTCCTTAACTGGCCTTTCTGTAACCTATACAAGGTACGCCATTTCAAATAAACTTTACCCAACACTCAGGTTCACTCACCAGAATCCCCATATATCTTTCTCATAAAACTCAGGCTTCCCTATCCTCATTTTTAAGCCTCTTTGCAGCTTTTATCTGACAATATCTCATCTGTAGTTTCTCTCTACTCCCCTCATCTCTCTCTAGATTTGCTAAGTTTCAACTTCATCCCTCTTTCCCGGTAACCTTCTTCTCTCTCCAAGCGTTTATTTTTCCTTTCTTTTCTGTTGGTTTTGTCTTTTCACCTCGATCCTCTAAAAATATAAAAAATTACTTTATATTGGACTCAACTATTAAGAACAAAACCAAAACACAAACCCAGTCAGGTGTATGCCTTTGACTTCTGTCTGATATTTACAGTGCAAAAGCGGGGGGGAAGAAAGTTATTCCTTACATTTCAAAACAAGAAGAAAATAGATTGCTGTTTGTCTGTTGTTGTATGAGGTACCACAAAAGACTTCTGTAAGAGGTGTTGCCTATGCTAAATTCACTACAGTCGAGCTCCATCAGTGAGACTTTAATTTCTCTGTTGCAACAATAATTTTCTTAAAGTCTTGATCCAGCAAAGTACTTAAACACATGCTTTTGCTCAGGCTTGTGAGTGACCTCACTGTAGATACCGGAATTGCACAGCTCATATACTTGCAATCAAGCACACGAATAATTATTCTACTGAATTTGTGCTTTAAGCTAGCTTAGTGGTTTATTACGTTCATTTTGCATTCAGGACAGGAAAGAAATCATTTAAAGAAAAATATATTTTACAAGATGCTGAATTTAATAAGATATTTAAGTTTTTAAAATATTTTTAGCTGAGACATTAACTTTCTTTTCCAGGCTGAGACATTAGTCTATTGACTTTTATGGAAGCTCTCAGATAAAATAAAGAGTATGTTGAAAAATGCTTAGCAGTTCTATCTCCTTATACTAACACCTGGGGATGAAAATGATTGCAATTTCTTCTCTACCTCACCTAAAGAATGCTTTACCATAATAACACGTTTTAAAATGTATTTCTGATGATGAATACTGACTTCCTCAGAAATAAATATATGGATAAATGGATATGGAAATGTACAAACATATGCCATAAAGTATTTATTGGTGTTCTTTCTCAGGTACTACTCCAGGTTATTATAGCATTAGTAATGGTGCAAATACTGCAAAGTCTAATTGCTTTGTGTCTGGAGCCAAACCAGAAAGGCCAAATTCATATAGAAAGAAGAGAAAAAAGACATAATATTTGTATGGTACTAAAAAATATGGTACTAAAGGATATATCCTTAAAGTACCAGGCAGCGTAGGAGGACTACTTGGAATATTGAGTAGAATTTATATACACGTAATAAATTTTAAGCTTACAAAGGAGAGAAACTTTCCTTTATAGATAAAAGCAACTCTTTTTTCACTCTTTTAAACATTTACAAGTCAGGATTTTCAATATTAATGAATAAAACTTCACAGTTTGGCTGTGATGAGAAATACATACCACTTCCTCAGGGAAGGGAAGTTTCATGACTTGATCATACAGTAACTGTTCAACAAACTCACAGAGGAGCTGTGAATGCAGCTTAAGCAGCTTGGCTCAGGCTCTTGGATTTTAACCAGTTTTTTCCTCTCAGGAATCCCCCCTTTTTGGATATCTGCCTCCAACAAATGCCACCTTTACATATCTTCACTGCTCCTTCCAGATATCCTTTTCCAGAAACTACTGCATTAAGACCTCAGAAGCTCCAACTGTTTCAAAAGATATATGTCTCCCAGACAATAACTCTCAAAGTCACTTCCCAGAATCTTTTCTATTGATCACCATTAAAAATAGGTTCCCATAAGATGTCTGGCTGGATGAATATCTCTTAGACTATTGCTAGCAGCTCCCGAGGGTTTAATCTCTTTTATGGAACAACACATGTATAAATGTAGATCTTTTTCCTCCAGGTATCCCATCGCTGCATTTAAATTTTTCATAACGTATGGGCAGGGAGCAAACCTGGGGATTTTCTCACGTGGTGCACCGTCGAATAGGAGCACAAAAAGCTGAGCTCTGCAACGCCCTGAGCGTGCTGGCCGGGAGTCAGCACAGCTCTACGCAGCCGAGATAGTCCCTTTGATCTGTGGGATGAGAGGTTCAGCCTCTTCGCCGATCAGACCGCTCTTAGGCTTTTAGCAGGGAATTTTGGATTCAGGTTGTCATTTTTAAACATCCTGATCTGTGCTTGCTGTCAGGTCAGGAGTAGCCTGGGGCAACGGTGGGGTCTAGTGTTAAGGAAAGGTGTTGACTCCTCACACGTGTGGGGAGAGCTGCTGGTGTGTGTCTTCTGCCCCGCGCAGCAGGAGGTGTTGCGGGATGGTGCTCTGAGATCAGCCTCCCGTGAGCAGGCTCCCTGGCCAAATCCCCTCTGCCTGGAGATGCTTTTAGCCCAAATCAATTATGAAACCATTTTCCATCTTGGTGTGGTGATGGATGACGTGCTGCTTGGAATTTCTCAGTTTTAGTTGTGAGCAGACATTTCTGTGGTGCCACTGTATTCAGGCTTTGGGGAGGCTGACATTTCCGAAGAGGAGCCGCGTAGGATTCCAAAGATCTTCTCTGTTCATATCACACAGGGAAAAATCTGCCGTGTGATTCACTTTCCAGTGCAAGGGTTGAAAGCTGCCGACCCCATTTTCTGTGCTGGGGCCCCAGTTCCATCCTATACGCATGCAAGTGACACTCGTGCCCGCACATCTCACTTAATTGAGGACTGAGTCATTCCCTCCTACATTCAAATCCATATTCCCAACAGCTGCTACACAGTGTCTTCTGTAGCTTTTTGGGTTTTTTGCTGGAATTTTCTTGCATATACTATGGATTTCTTGTTAAATCATGGTCACAGTCCTCCAAAATCCTGACATTCACGGTTTCTATTGTCAGGGCATCAACAGCTGTTCTTCCTGTTGTCTGTTCTGCTGCTGTTGCTTAAAGATGTTTCTGGGAGTTTTGAGAGGTTTGATTCCTTTAGGCAAAGACACCAGCATCAGCCTGGTTCCCATGGCTACCAGCTCCTCAATCTCTCCTCAATACAGAGTTTTCAGCTGCTCTCATTCAAAAAAACCTGAAAATAAAAATCCTTCCCTTATCTTTGGACACTGCAAGTTGAATTTCAGCTTCTTCCTGTTATTCACACTGGCAGCGAGAAACCCTAAAGAGAAACATTGAAGAGATAGAGGAGTGTGAAGACCCACTTTGACTGTTCCATGCAAGGCCACTGCTGTCAGAAGCACATCGTACAATCCCATCTGTAAATCTATCAAGCTCCACCGTAAAATAACTCTTTTTTTTTTTTCTTTCATTTTTTCCAGTTAGAGGATTGAGTGGATAATTCATTTTTATGGTTTCCTTGACTAAGTTTGATTAAATTTTTGGCACTCTCAAATCAAATAAGTAAAAAGAATATTTTGAACCAAAATGAAAGCATTTTGTTCCCTGTTTTCACAATGAAGAACGAGGCATGCCAAAATTATAACTTTTCATTTTCAATCAGGACAACTTTAACAAATGCAAATTATAGAAAATATACAGGTAGCTGTGAGCACCATTCACAGAATTAAGTGGGAAATTTAATTTCTGTTCCCTCTTCTTCAGGCAAGCCAAAGCCCACTTCCCTGACTGAACAAGAGTTTTTTGCCTTATTTCAGTAAGTCTTTAAGTTTTTTGTACAAAACCTAACGTAGCTTTAACAGTTTTTCTTTATGCACCACATCGTATTCTCTAGTGGGGTAGTTAAAGCAGCCTCCTGAAGTGCTCTTATACCAGCAGAAAACATCAAATTCAGGCTTTTCAGG
>NW_009207393.1:41286-61093 GCF_000690835.1 Fulmarus glacialis | reverse complement strand
AGAGTGTCCCAACCCATTAGCTAGTCAGTGAGGATTCTCTTACCTCTCATTTCTAAATCTAGTCATACCCATGGGCAAAATTCGCTTAAGTGTACGGACTGGCTTTAGGATGGACAAGCTTGCATTGCTTTAATTCAATAAACTGGTTTTAAAGCTCTGGTCTTCTGAGGGTTGACCAAAACAGCATGTAGAATTTCAGAGGAGATCCGATTAATATCTTGCAGTCGTACATTAACATGTCATACAACATCTGATGGCCCAAAATACCTGATTCGGGTGTAATTTAAACAGGAACAAGTCTAGAGTGTCAGGGAGCCTCATGCTGATTTGACCACTGTATACATTGCCCAAACTGCACAAACTGTAGAAAACAGAACATCTTCTGGTGGCATAATATCAGTGGCAGCCGGTCAAAAGGTGGGGAGAAGCTGTTATTTTGCAAACAAAATGTTCTTCTTTTGAACTATGAAGTTAAAATAGTAGCACTGTATATAAAATATAGTGCCTTGATTTTTTTCTCGGAACAGATGTAAAATATTAGATGAACTGAGGAAAAGCAGCCAGATTTAGACACTAAAAATTGATTAGCTAACAGAAAAGATATTTAAATTCAATGATAACTTTAGATCTTTCTAAAGACATGATTCTTTTGGGACAAATATGAGGTGAAATTTCAGTCTTGTACAGGGTTCCTATATGACTTTCCAGCTTGTTCTCTGTTAGGGGCCTGGATTAAATCAACTCTCCAAGTATTTTTCCTGCAATGGCACAGCCATCTGCAGCTCTGCTAAACCAAGTGTCTGCCATCATGACAGTTTAGCTCACTGATCCCTTTGAGGGATTGCTCTCCTAATGACAGTAATGGTAGTGCTATCTAGTGTCTGGATTTCCCCACACACGTCCCGTTCACTCTCTGGAAGAGCTGTATGGTGGCATTTGAGGAATGTGTACATTTGCCTGGGATTTACGGATAACAAAGAACCAAGCTGGAATAATTTCTTCATCACAGGTTTCCTGCTATGTGAGGATCGACTTTTCACCATGTGTGCCATGAGTCTGATGTTTCTGGAAGGCTTCAAATCTCATGCATGTGTGCAGTACAAGTGGTCTCGCTGTGGACAGTAAATACAATTGAGGTTACTGTGGACCATCTGTGCAGCACACATGGGGAATCTGAAACTTTCTGTCATCATTAAACATAATATTAGTGCACTACACTTCACAGGCTTAAATAACGGCCAGAGTACCTAAAACAAATTCAATCAACCCACAGCCATCCACACGCATCCACGCTGGGCTCCTCTTCAGAAATCTCTTCTTCCCAAAGCTGAGAGTAAAGGTAGATTTCATGTGACCATTTGACAAATTCATGTGATCAGAAATATCCACTTCTGGACAATTCACCCCCTCCTCAGTAATACATTAAAATGGGTCAGATGAACTGCCGTCTAAGAGTGCCTATTTCTCTCTCTTGACAGAGAGCCTAAAATGAAAACCTCAGCAGTGAACATATACCTGACAAAGGCCATTATAGCTGGGTGAGAAGCATTGTACTAAGCGTCTTTCAAAAAGCTTTTAGGTAAATCTAGGTCCTTCTAAAACGCTTCGTGCCTCCCCAGGGCTGCCTGCCATTGCATCCGTCCTGCCTTCGATCTGCTTGCCGCTTGCGGGAGGGCCTTCGGGCGAGCCAGAGGCCAACAGCAGAAGCTAACTCCACTTCCACAGCTTTCCTACGCATCGACCATCTGTCTCTTGGACTTTTGTGGATATACACCCAGACCTTGTATACCTCCTCAAGGTCTCCTCAACAAGTCTTCACTCCCCAGACCTAACTGGCTAATTCACAGTTCCCTTCCAACCCCTGCTACCAGCATCGTGAAATGACTGACTGGGCATTTGCGTTCCTGGGCAGAGCTAAAGGAGAACAAATGCGTGAAGAAGCTCCAAGAGGTGATGAGGCTGGTTTGTGTTCTTGAAACAGGGAAACTAAAGATTGTACCTTCTAAGGATCATATACATCCTACATTAATTTTTAAACTTACGGGTGGAGCTTAACTGTTGGTGATGCTACTATGTTCTCCCAAATTAAAAGGAATTTATCTTGTGGTGGCGATTTTGGCCTACTGCCGAACCCACGGACCTTGGTTTGACTGGACCTTGGTTTGACTGTGAAAGTTCTGTCAGGGGCTCTTACACCAGCATTTAAACTGGGTGAACTGGAAGTGAAATTTCTCTCATAAGTCAAGTATGCACTAATATTTAACTGAAAACTTAATTGCTCTCTCGAAATGAGCATTTACACTTTTCAGCTCATTAACATCCCCTTGGATACCAATTGCAGTAAACATTTAAAATATGACAGTTTTTCTCAGAATTTTCGTTACTATAAGATGTAACTCAAAGTGAAACTATAACTTCAGGCAGATTAATGAACTCCACCTTATACCAATCTATTCAAGAAGGTAGTCATTGAGTACACTCGGAAAAAGAAATCTTTAATTCTCCAGAATTAAGCTTCTCAAAATCTTCTGGGTGCTGCAAGTTAAATTTTATTACTGCTGAAGAACAGACCTGCTCCCTGCTATATTTGTGAAACTCTACTATAGCCTTTCATGTTGCAAGTGTGTAACTGAAGTTTCAGTTAGGACTATTATGTACAGTCTAATCTCTGTGCAACACAACAGGAAATTTTCAGTGATCTCCATGGCAGAAGAAGTACTAAGAAATCAGCAGAAGAACTACTCGCTACATTTTTCAAGCATGTTTTGCTATCAAAGGTATGTTAAACATAGTCTATTAAATCTGGTAACAACTTACCTCCCGTTTAATTGTCCCCTCAAGAGTCATTGTTCTCTCATATGGTCTCTTAATAAAAATAATATATGAATAGAGTAATTAATTTGTATAATATAATGTTTATTTATAAGATGTTCTCTCTTCAGTAAGCCATTCTGACTTAGTCCCCTCTCTGAAGATCTCATGAATTAATAATTAATGAGGCCTTATTTTTAGAATACCTTCTGCACTGATAATTTCCCCACATCTCATGAACTTAACTGTGATGAAACTGTGCCCTATACGTAAACAGGCAGGAGAAACTAAGCCCAAGAAGCTGTCAACTCCAAGGGGAGAAATCTGTTCTTTCAATACTTCTGAGATCACTGAGAAGTGGGGTGTCAAGGCTGTTCCCCGCCATGGCCAGCCAAGCTGTACATGTGTGCATGAAGAGCAAAGAGCACAATCCAAGAGGAGTGGTAGCTCTCCATGCTCTTCAGTAGCTCCGGATGCTCTAGGAGGCATTTCATGTCTTCCAGCAGCTCACCTCTTCCCTGGGGATGACAAGTCCTTGCTCGTTCATGAAATCCTATTCAGCCCCTGAAAGTCGTGTCGCGTTGGCTGGGGTGGACAATTTCCTCCTGTGAAGGCCTTGGGTGGAAGTGGCATGGCTCATAAAGACTTGGTTGGTACTCCAATATTTTTCTAGTCCTGACCTATTCCTCTGTACAACATCGAGACTACTCATAAATATTCAGAAACCATTTATCCAGTCAAAGTTTTAGTCTTCTGCAACCAATTGAGCCGTATCTTTGAGTTTAATATGCTAACTTTGGGGAACCCACTTTTTTGCCAAAACTTTTTCTTTATAAAGCTGGCATATATCAGCCTCATCTGTATTATCCTACAGCTCCATGGCATTTTGTACATTTACTGTATTATATGTTAATTCAAGACCAACATCCTACCTTGGTGTCTTGCCTTAGAAGAGGGCTGACTCAAAAGCACTGAGCTTCCCCAATACCTGGGTTGCAAATAGCAGAATTTATGGGGCCCCTATGGTATTGTGGCCTCCTCTCTTTCTTCACTGGATGTTATGTGCACATTTACGCTTTGACTAACCTCCTAATCCTTGGTGTGAGGTCGAAAAAAAGCGGGATTGTTCAGGAGATTTGTAGATGGCACATAACACTTTCAGAGTTGAGCTTACACTGGTCACCACCACCACCCTACAGCCATAGCGTTGCTCTACAGGCATTCACACATTTTTTTTCCTTTTCTCTGTCCACCATGCCTCCATTCTGGCCTATTGGCTTATTTATCTCCTGAAAAACATGATATATTTCAAAATTGAAAACTTCTGTGTGAACAACTTTTGTTTTGATTAAACTTTTCCTGACTCAAAAAATACAGGGGATGAACTTCGTTAAGGTGGTGGTGGGAAAGGATTTTGCATCTCTCACATTTTGAAGATCTGGATGATTGTTACTTGTAATTAGAATGCAAGTGTTATAAAAATGCTTGTTGAAGAAGCTATTTTCGCTTCTACCTTATTGCTCTGATGGTGCCTTCCACTATATAAAATTGTATTATATCCACTGAAAGACATAAATGGGGCATAAACTAATAAGCAATGACTAAACAGCCAGGTGGTTGTTGCCTGAGAGATCCCATCACATATGCCTTTCTTGATTCACTGACATGGTTATAGGCAGGCGAGATGCTGATGTTTGACCTCCATTTCATAGGAGAGAGTGAACTGCTGACAGATGTTGACCTTACAGGCTTGCAAGTCTGCGATGCTTCCCTGTTCCTTTGACCAGAATGGCTTTGATTAGCTCATTTTCAGATTGCGCTTCAGTGTCTATTTCTTTTGCCTGGTTCTTGACAAAACACAGTACAATCAATTTGAGAAAAAAAAAAAAAGTATTCAGTTTTCTGTTAAGTAATTGGCAAATGATTGGTTTTTGCACAATTTTTATGTAGTATATCAGAATAAGGAAAACAAGCACATCACTTCTTATCAAAACATACTCTGTTTCTCACATTAAACAATGTTATTTTGTATATATTCTGCATTTTTAATAATATTTGAAACCGAGGCTCCCTCTTTATTCTATGATTGCAATAATCTGGATTTATTTTGTTCCTAGTAATGAAAGAATACGGCGTGTAAATTCTATTCCCAGACCAGCCAGATTAACAACTGTAAAACCCTTCAACCCTCTAGTTGGCAAATGATTTATTGACATGACATTCAAATGTGTTTTGCTTCAGCATTAATGACAGGAGTTCCAGAACTTCTGTCACGGAGGTGATAAATGGATTCTTATATGTACAGCCTTGAAAAACTGGGAATGGTGCCATTTTTCCCTTCACTTTATTGAAAATCGCATCTCCTTACATTTACAGGAAGTAGCAACTTCTTTTTCTTTCTGTGGTTATAATACATCACCATTTTGTTTATGAACCGTTAATCACTTTATTTGACCTAGTGTTATTGGGAAGGTATAGATTAGTATACGGGAAAAGGACACTGAAAACAGCTGTTGCAGGATGGATTTTTTGACCTTGAAGAAGATAACTGGAATGAATAAAGCAGCCTAATCAAATGCAATAGTAGTAAAACTGTTATGGTCATGAAGCACATTGGCGGCACATTTCCTACTGTGTCTGGTTTAAGCATATCTATACACGCTTATAAAAATGAGGAAAAGAGATTCCCAAAGACGAGTTGTTCCTAAACTGAGATAAAAACATTGACACTGAAGTCTATTGCAGTTGCTAAAATATTTATGCAAATGACAACTAACAGATTTAATCATGTTGTTATAAAAGTTGGAGCTCTCTGATATTTGCAAAAGAAAAATGTGAGAAACAGTGAGTTTCACTCTTACTCAAAGAGCAAAGAGAAATTGGATTTATTTTTTATCAAAAGCTTTTACTCTGAAGACTCAAGTGTGTTTGAAAAAAAGGACTGATTTTAATGAATTTCTTATTTGGGATTGGGTTTTGTAAAAATGTTCTGAATTCATCAAAATGAATTCTATTTTCAAGCCAAAAAATTCAAACTGTTCATGCTGCGATGGCTGTTATTTAAGCAAATGGATTTAACTTTTCTTTCCATAGGAAAAAAAAAAAGAGTTATACAATGTTCAAACAAAAATGAAACGCTTCTGTGCTGAAACATTTCAATAATCTCCATTCTTTCTTATTATTAATGGTGACCAAGTTGAGGAAATTTTCTGTATTGATTGTTTGACCTGGTTTGGGAGTGAAAATTAATTTTTAGAAACTCAGCAGTTTCCCAGAACAGGAAGACCATTCTCTGTTCTTTTGTCTTAATAAAATATTGTAATAAACTCAATCTGTTAGTATGGGTCATTTGGTATTTTGAAAAGATGCTGTGTTCAGATGTCCCCGATAGGTTCAGACCCTTTTCTAGCATTGCCAGACAGTATTACACCAATTAAGTATTTCACACTGCATAGCTATCCGTGCATGCTGAAAGGACCCAGGTGTCAGACTGCAAAGACAGGAGAAGGCAGGAGTGAGAATCAGTGTTGGCTGCCCCAAATTCACTCCTTACATCAGGGGCCAGGCGAGCCTCCTCAGCTCACTGTTTTAAGGTGCCTAAGCTGAACGGTTGTTATTCAGATGAAAATTAAGGCTCTGCCAAAGAAAGCAGGAGTAAGCTCAGTGTGAGTCAATCACTTGCTCTGATCTAAAGCGCAGTACAAAACGCTACCCAGACCAGCAACAGCTTCTGCATCTCCAGCACTGACGATCCATTACAAACCCAAACAGTCCAGTCGTTGGAATTAATACAGTGCCAATACTTTTTAAACGCATCTGGAGTTTATCACAACTCTAATGTGAAAAATTGGATTGAAACTCCCGGGAGAACCAACTTCCCTTCCTCCAGTGAATCTGCAGCTCTTGTGCATAGCTCTCCTCCAGCATACTCACGCACCTGGAAAAAGAGTAGAATGAAAGCAGAAAGTGCCCTTGTATGTAAAACGCCTAAAAGTAACAGGGGATTAAATGAACTATGATGTACCCCCAAAATGTTTAATGAGCATTTGTCTGTTGCATGAAATCTATCAGAGCATTTTTTGTTAAACTTTTTTCCCCCATCCTTCATAACAGTAGCACAGCAATAGCTTTATTAGTGACTTTTCTAAAGATATATCTTTAGCTTTAACAAACTTGATCAAAATTATAGCTGGTATATTTCTGAATGCCTATTTGTTCTGGAAAATGAGGGCTGTTCCTCAGGCAATTAGATTTCCACGTAAAACTATCTGCCATGATTCCCAGGAGCTTTATTCCATGTGAAAGAGTAAAGGTAGGTTTCCCAAGTCTTATAGGAAACACTCCTACTGTTCAACAGGGCAGAATACAGTTTAAGGTCAGCATTCAGTAAGAGGGAAATATGAGCTGTTTTATACTTGAACAGAAACCACAGGCCTTACAAAATACCAGTAAAGTTTCAGTGCTGTGAGAAAAATGATGATGCATTTTTTATTGTTATGAAATACCTGATAAAGACTGAAATACAGTCATAGCAGTGATTTAAATAAAGTTTCTATTACACTGCTTCCTGGCATTTTATCAAATCAGATGAATGTGGACAATATATAATATTATCAACCTCAATCCCACACTCAAATGCTCCAAAGCATCTGAAGGGATCTGTAGGAGTGCATGGATTTGTTTTGCTAATTTGTCAATACTTATGGTGTAAACTGGAGACATAATGCTGCTGTAAAGTAGCGTATTTTGATAATAGGTAGCACTTTACCTTGCTTGCAGCCTGTGTTGCTCATCGTTGGCTCCCTTCAGAGTGCCTTGCTTTGAGGTGGCTGTGAAGTGCTGGTGTCTCGGCATGGTCCCCAGCAAAGCTGGCTGTAGTCTTCTGTGACCTGTTTTCAAGAAGAAGGGCAGGTGGAGAAGCAATGATAAAGAGAGTGGTTAAGATTAGGATATGATGCATCAGCTTGTTTAGGTATATAGTGTTTGTTATATATATGTGTATATAACTTGGAAGGAGGAGTGATCACTGGGGAAAAGATGAGTCAAAGTGACCTAGAAGAACCAGAGGGCTGAGGAGGAATTCAGACCTCAGTTATCCAGATGAATGATGGCAAGTGAATTTCAGTGTTAAGCAATGTAAAGTCATGCCTGTTGAAGAGAAAAGTATGAACTACCCAGACATTAGAGAATTCTCAATTAACCTTATCAGCCCAGCAAACAGGCCAGGTTCTCACCAGAGCGCCATTAAGGCTCTGCTGAATGCAGTCGATAAAAGACAGGATATGCCGCAGAGATAAGAATGGGGTGATAAACCCTGCGGAAGTTATAATGCTGTAACCAAGTGTGCAGCCCCATCTAAAATACAGTGAACAGTACCGGGGAGAGGAAAAAAGCAAGTTCAGAAAAGAGTGGTGAAAGAACCGACCCACAAAGTGGAACTCACTACAACAGAAAGACAGTGAAATCAAGACTTTAAAAAAGATTTTAAAGTGATTATAAAGAACGATGACAGTTTTGTGAAATAGCTAGAAAATCTCATGCATAGGCTAATCTTTATTGGATCATAATTATGAGGGACAACTACCCCACCTGCACTTACTGAGAAGTTCTTACATCTTACATTGAAACATCTGCTGGGCAGTCATTGAGAGTACTGGACCGCATTTCTAGTATAACAATTCCTACACTCCTATATTGGTTGAAAATTAAAGAGGAAAGAATAAGACAGAGTTGCTAGTGCAGTTGCTCATAACTTTACCCCCTAAAACTCCAAAAACTGATTTTAAGAGCTCCCTTGAATTTCTATGGAAAGTTACTGTGCACATGCTTTCTTTGTGCCTGCTCAGCCATAAATCAAAAAAGAATCTTTTTGTCAAAAGATCAGCATGAGACCAACCTCTGAATGCTAACCTCAGGAAAGTAGTCTTGTGCTGCTACAAAATTAGACACTTCTGTGTCTCTGTTCTGAATAAGTTGTTAACCCTCACCCTTTTCCCAGCACTAGCAGAAATAATTATTGCTATTTACCATTGTTACTCAATCTTTTCAAAACACGTGGTTCGTTGGTGTCCTGCTTTGAGAATATTTCGCAAAAATTGCATATGCAATTAAAACTGAAGAGGTACAAATACATTGTAGTTAATAAGCCATAAAGATCCATTTGAAATAGGACTTTTAAGATGTGATTTGAACTCAATGGTAGAGAGCACCTGATGTGTGAAAAGTCCTAGATTCAAGAAAAAACATGATAAAAATAATGATAGCCCTTTAGGAAGGGAAGCGCTGATGTGTTTGTTCTATACATGTACTTTAAAAGCTGAATCGTCTGTCTAATTCTACTCCCATTGGAATAAAAAGCCAAACTTTTATCTATTTCCAATTAATTTTCCTTTTCACGGTTCAGTGAGACTTTTTGACACCATGTTTTCAGTGCAAGATTTGGAAAGTGCTCACGTTCACAGTGTAACCTATTGTCTAAAACAGGCTGGGTTTGAACCTGCGTTCCAGGGTCTGAAGGCGCCCCGTGTTTGGCCAAGTGCTCTCTGACGGGTAATGGCTGCTGATGAGCAGAACTATCAGCTCCTTCGTTTTAAAAGGCAAGGGTGAGCCTAGTTCCTTTTTGAAAGCAACACCGTGCTGTCTAATTTAAGAGCAGGTTTTGATCTGTAAGTCCAGAGGTAGCACTGGTTACTCCCTTGCACCTCAGAATTAGGCCAAAGAAAGGGAGAAATAAACCTCTGTCTCTCAGCGTTTTCTAAGAGCTGGTTTAGGTATCTCCCCACCCCGGGCAGCTGCAGGGTGAGCTGCGATGTCGAACCGAGGGCAACAGATTCCTCTTGGGGAGGCAGGGGACACTGGGCATTGCAACACCCCCTCGGAGGCACAACTGCATTTCATCCTCTAACTCAGCTGGGGAGAACCCGAGGGGAGCCTGGCACTTACTCAGGCTCTTGAGAACCCTCTTAATAAATAACAACAAAAGTACAACAAAAAGTCAAAACAGCATCACTTGCATTTTTTACCAACCTGGTATATGAAGATCATGTAGTCCATAAAGAGCCTGATAGACCAGAAGGAAATACAAAAATCATGTGGTCCAACGTTCAGGACAACGCATGTCAGAAAATACCTCAGTGATTTCTGCATAAAGATCAAAACTTCTATTTGGATAGAGAAGAACAGATCCAACCTTGATGTAAAAATTTAATGTCTTTACCACATACAGTGGCAAACTGTTCCAGTGGCTAATTATCCACCCTTGCTGCTGGGAATGTGCTATTTCTGGTTAGATTTTGTTTAGCTTCTGCTTCTATTTCATCTGCTTTTCTTTTTTTTTTTTCCTTTTTTTTTTTCCTTTCTTCTGTTTTCTTCCCACTTTGCAAAATTAAAGAGCCAGCCACAGTCAGTAATCTTTTTCCTGATGTTGTCACTATTAGACTGTGACTGAATTATTGGTTAGGCTATTATTGCTTAGCCAAATTAAGGCTGAGCCCCTCAGATTTCAGTATCTAAGTCAGACTTTCCAGAGCACAAATTATTTTTGTTGCTCTTTCTGAACGCCCTTTTATTTGCCATTTTCTTTACGGCACCAGGATCGCACTGTTCCAGTGCTGAACTTTATTCTCTCATAAGGAGAGGTAATACCTCTCTCTCTGCTGTAGCTGTCTATTAACCCGAAAATCCCACTTGGCAAGATGGACACCTTCTCTTTAGCCTACGCTGAGTTTGGTGGAGTGGTGCCACCTTGGAAAGCGAGGGAAGGGATGGAAGTTTGTTCAGGGTAGTACAGGGAAAAGAGCTGCTGCTCCCTCTGGAAAGGGGTTGGGGATAGCGTCCTGTATGCTTGGGGCAAGGCGATTTATTGCCTATGGGGTCTGGGCATTGACTATTACTGTGCTATGGGATCTGCTGCCTGTGAAAGGGCAGGGGAAGGAGACCAGGACAGCACGGCAGGTTTTGGCTGAGTGAACCGTGAGGATGTGTCACACGTGCTGCTGGACCTTCCGAGTGCCTCTAGCTGGCCTGGGCCACCGAGATCTCCTCAGGGATCAGCGTGCATCCAGCGTGCAAAGGGAGCATCCTCCTCAGAAACACTTCATATTAGTGATCCTACGTCACCTCTCACTTGCTTACATCTTTTCTCTCTCTCTCATTTCCCTAGATCCTCCGTGTCCAAATACATCCCAAACACGGTTCTTGTCCTTCTGACCTCTGCAGCTATCCTCTCCTTGGACGTGCAAGCTGTACTGGCTGTACAGCTGCTCGAAACAGCCAGCTTTTCACTGGATGAATGTCCGTGAACTTTGATAACCCTATTGAATTGTGAATGTTGGTGTTGCAAAATTCTGATGTGCAATGACAAGATATGTGAACTCCTCATGATTTTTAGGAAAAAAAGGGAAATGTGGCAATGCTTTAAGTGCCTACCAGATACTACCTTTAACTACACTCTGTCAGAATTGAGAGATCCTTTATGAATATAGTCCTTTCTCTTCCTGCACATCATCTCTGCTTTTTTTAAACAAGATTATTCAAAATTGTTCAACAGATGTTTTCTTCACATGTGTTTCAACCTACTGCTTATCTAAAAGAGAATTAAAGAAAAGAGACATGTGCTGCCACTTATCCTCAGGTGTGAGGGTTACTTAAGTCACCTGCTATTACTTCTATTTCAGGATTGGATGAATCACATTTTTATAAACAGAAGGAAATATATCCAAGAGATTTCCAGATAGCCTCTGAGGTCATTAGAACTAAGTACCTGGTCGCATTAGTAATTTCACTGTGTGTTATCTGCATCTTTAGGGTTTGAATCATCTCTCAGTTTGGCTGTATGTGCCTAAGCCAATTTTGAAAAAGGAAATTAGGCTCCTAATTTTGAAAACTGAATGACATCAGAGTGAATTAGGCTCTAAAATCTGGCTTGATTCTGTTCGCTATCTGTGCCATGACTGCAAGGCAGTCCAAGGCAGCCATGCCTCTGCAAGAATTTGTTGCTTCTTATTTTACACTGAAAAAGTTCTCCTAAATACGCAATATATTCAGCCATGAAATTTACTAATCTGTTTATATGCTGTTATGAGTAACATAGGCATTTTTAATTAATAAGTCACAATTTCTTATTAGGTCCCTACTCACTAAGTGGCATGCGACTCAGTTAAAAGGAAATCATCAGGCAAAGCTCTAGTGAGTGCTTTAGAAATACTGTAATGGCTGCACTGCAATTAATGAAGTGTTAGAGATAATCCATTGCCATCTGTTTTTATTTTGCTAAGCCACTCAAGTAGAGACCATATTTGAGGGGAGAAAAGAAAATCCAGAGCTAGAAGAATACTGCAAATGAGTATTCGCCAACATTTGTTCCAGTTCTGAGCAGCTGTTCAGCGTGATCATGTTCATACCTCCTTTTATTTGCTATTCACGATCATTCTCACAAACGAGGTTATTCTTCATACAAATACCTAATTGCGAAGGAGCACGTTCCTATTCTTCTATTCACAGTGCTTTTGCCTCCCAGCCAGGGACCCAGATCAGACCATCTGACTCCACCGGTCGACAGCCTGCTGCTAACAGTGACCTGTGAGCAGATCTGAGGTGAGATCTGCACAAAGGGCTTTGGT
This sequence comes from Fulmarus glacialis, assembly GCF_000690835.1. Classification (NCBI taxonomy): domain Eukaryota; kingdom Metazoa; phylum Chordata; class Aves; order Procellariiformes; family Procellariidae; genus Fulmarus; species Fulmarus glacialis. The sequence goes on along the minus strand of NW_009207393.1, from coordinate 48,662 downwards.
GCACAAGTCCCCGGGACTCCCTGGGTCTGAGCCTTGAGTGAAAGAGAGAATAAATGCAGAAATGACTGAGACCGGCAGGCACACGACTCACTAAACCTTTTGGCCAGCTGTAGTTTCCTAAGCTCTAAGCCGGGCTGCAGCCCAGGGGCTTGTAAAGGCTGGTCTGAAGGTGGGAAGCTCTTTCCTTTGTCTTCTTGTTACCAGTGAAATGCAATGAGGGCAATGAACTTTTCAAATGGCCATACACATATATGTATTTTATATGTACCTATGTGGTGGCAGTGCTGCATGGGGATACAGATGGAGTTCCCCGGTATCTGCGCATCTCATGAGTCTTAAATGATTTTTTTTTCTGGTTCTGCTTTCGCCCCGTCATAGAGGGGAATCGTCTCTCTGCTCTACTTACCCACCTTGTGTTCATCATATACAGGTACAATTCAATCATTAGTGCACTTGCACCACTCTGAAGTGACCAAAGTCTTTTTTTTTAAAAAAGATTCCTTAGTCTTTTTCTGGGACACTGACCTACCGGTCAGTCCTATTAATCCAAACAGAAAATACATGTTAGTATTTGTAATTCTGCAGCTCTCTCAAGGCAATGATTTTTATGACAATGAAGACAAAAACTGTGGTAAAAACAGAAAATGGTCAGTAAGCATCTACAAAACAGTGTGAAAAACACTGACCTTTATGAGTATTTATTCCACTCAGTAAAATTGTCCAAATGTAACACTGACAGCTTTATTACCTAGTGGATTGTAATAAACCAAAATTCAATATTCTTGTTTCACTACAACTATTATTTTGGAGCATCTTGAAAGATTATGTTCTTCATGTCCAGAAACTTAAAATGCAGTAATTCAAGATACACCATGCAGTTTGCCAAATAGATTTTGACCAAGGTGCTTCATCAATATTTTACTGAGAATGAAAAATGAACGTCTCCATTTTATTTATTCTCTCAGGAGCCTAGCAACCTTTCGCTATGCTCCAAGGGAAAACTCAATGCTTCTGAAACGATAGAGTCTTTCATGAAACCTTCTAAGAAGGCTTCAATGCCACATGTCCATTATTTTTCATTTATTGTTTTAACAGCAGCTTTTCCACAAACTCATATCTGGCATGTTTTTGAGTAGTATCCATAGCAAAGCAGCACCTTGGTTGCGTAGGTATTTATTCCTGCAGAGATCTGCATTTTGATTTTACCTGTATGTGTAATGAATTCTGACAGCTCAGCCTGTCAGGAAAAATGAAGGCTGCTTTTAAAGAACAGGTCTGCTTGTGTACTCCCCAGCTAAACATGCTACAAAAGCCTAACAGTTTCACCACGGAGAGGAAGCCTTTGAATCTGTTTGTTGCCATTTCTTAACTTTGTTTTATTATAACATGTTGTAGGGTGAAGTGCTTCAAAGTGCTGAAGAAGCTGCAAGGAATGAAGTCCTCTCTTTACTTGTTGATAGCCAGGTGTTCCCACCTTTACCATTCATGAGCTTTTTCTCCGTGGTTAGTTCCTTCAGGGGAAAAACGTTCACGTGGCAGAGGGACAGACTATATACAGGCTATATCAGAATTGTAACCTAAATGCTCTGAATGGCTCCCTGGATGCTCCTGACTCTTTTCGCTGGCAAGCTGGGCGAGAGGACACATCTCCGTTTCCTTGGAATTGCAGATGCCTAAAGGAGACGGGGTGGAAACTGTCCTCGGCACCATGAAATGGACTTTTCATCGGGAACCTGGCAAACATGCCTGCTTACAGAGGCAATGCCAGGGCAGAGAAGTCTTCCCTTCATCATCTGCCTGCGTCTCTTGGAGAAGGTACCAGTGGGGACAGGTGATCGCTCTTTCTCAGCTGTCGCTTAGCCCTTGGCTGTCAAGTGATCTGTGTCACTGCCGTGGGTGCCAGCTAGCGCTGGTTATGCTATTTGGGGCTCTGTGATGGCAGAAAGTAGTTGGACTGAAACTGTTCCTTCCTTTCTGAAGACCAGAAAATATCCTTTCACTGGCCTCAATCACATTTCTGTGAGTGATGTGAATTATAATGATACCTCTATTATTTTGCATAGAAAAAGGTGCTTTTTTTTAAAGAGTGAACAAACCCATGGCTCAGTACTGGTCAAAAGCAGGTTTTGGTGTGTCATTCTGGAATGGAGCTCTGCCTGCATCCTCTTTTTCTGTAGTATTTCTCTTTAAACATTTCCTCGGCGTCAGCGTGTTGGTCATTCCAGCACAGAAAAGAATCCTCGTTTGTAACGTGTGATATAAAAGCTGCAAGCACGCATAAAACATCTTAGATCATGGAGATTTTCTCAGAAGTGACTGATAATCAGGGAGATGAACTGACAGGGAGATAGTCAATGTGGAAGTAAGGCCATGACATAGATCTTTCAGGGGAAAGGGAATAGCTGGTTACCCAAAATGAAGGAGAATATCAGATATTCGGCAGGTTGGATAAAAGTCTGGTTTACGGTGCACTTGCACATCCAGAATATCTACTCTTGGAGGACAGTGCAAGTAAATCAGAGCATCTGTTTTCCCAGCGTGCATGTTTCAGTACTGTTTTGGTGTATGTTCCTGGTTTGACGAGGTCAGCAGTTCATTGCATCTGAATGCGTGTTTGTCTCCTTAAATGATCTTTCGGATCGTGTTTACTTGTTTACTTCAGAACTCAGATGTGGATGCGTCTCTGTGCACCCAGTGAAAACTGGCTGCTGTGCATTTTGATGTCACAAGATGCAGAGCACTGCACATCCCTGAGTCTGAGGACACAGTTAAGCCCTTAGAACAGCTGAATTGTGTCTTTGTACGACAGGGGATTTGATAATTGGGCAGATGAAGCATGAAGGAATGAAGCTAGAGAGCTGGTGGCACAAATTCCAGTCTGAATCCGACAAATCATGTCGTAAGAATGATTTTTTTCTTTAAAACATCCTTACAGCAGGGGTGTAATGGAGATAAAGCAAATGTTATTCACTGCTATAGTATCATTCAAGTGTCATTCTTTTAGTGGCATGCTATACCGCTCGTAAGCAGGCACAGGGCAGCAGCCGAAGGAGTCTCTGTGCTGTCTGCATTTATAATTGTTCCTGCTTTGCAAAAACCTAAGGCCACTCAGTGTCTGCATGACATATAGCAGGGATATGTCAAAACCAGATCCTGTTATGTTTGGGGTGCAGTTAGAGATAATCATTGGTTGTCTTACAGTTTTAATCAGCAATGATTAAATATGTCTCTGCCAGAGATGTAGAAAAAACATGTGTAACATTCATGTCAGTGTTGCATCCAGATTCCTTAGTCAGTCATACATGGGAAAAGACTAGGGATGTATTTTGAAATGGTGCCAACCCACGGATATTAGGTTATTACTTTAATTGACTACATCAGCAAATGCACAGAAGTATCACTTACCAGACAAGTTTCTCTTGGTTAGTCTCTGATAGTGGATTTCTGTTCACATAAATGCAGTTTCTAGAGCTTCCTAAGGAAAGAAATATGAGGAACAGACATCCCATTTATCATCCTTAGGCCAGTGGGGACATTGAATATTTTAACTAAGTTTTGACAAATTGTGTGCAAGTTGGTGATCTAGGAATGAAGTTCTGGAAACCATTGGCTGTACATTTGTAAAAACAAGTAGGAAATTTAATATGTTAGGAGCCAGATGGAAGGAGTATGCCAGCGTCATGCAGAGAGAAACTTACGCTAGAGACAGGGAATAAACTGTAGTTATAATTACAGAAAAAATTTTGGTTGCACTGCAGGGTGTTTTGCTATTGATTTCAGAGAGAATAGGATTTCATCCAGAGTATGTAGGAGCGAACAGTATTTGTTAGGATCATATCTCTAAGACAGATGCAGGTGTAAACTAACGGGCAGATGCCCCAGAGTGAGCAGTAACAGTGAGTAATAATAATAGTTTCCCTGAACTAACTTTGTGTATGTTTTTGTAAAGGCATTTTTATTCTCCGCGGTGCAATTTGTGAAAATATGCTTTCAAGAAGTGTTTTGTTTCTTCTTCTTCTTTAAATTTGATGTTTTCAAGCTGGTTTACGTGAAAGAAAGGAAGAATCCAATACTTAGATAAGTACGTACTTGCTGTAGGAGAAAAGATTTTAGCATTTGCCTTATGCATGAATGTAGTGGCACCAAGCGCCAATCCCTAGTAAAGAGGTTTCACATCAGCACAAAAATTGACAGTGCTGCATATGTCGATGCTAACTTTGGGCAGGGCTGTGATATATCACTGACTCTGTAGAAGAAGAGCCACCCTGCTCCTTCTTTCCAGACATGTCAGCAGGGCCTGAGGACACACGTCTGTTAGCTGAGCATTCCCATGGCACACCGCTAAAAAAAGCCGTTACTTGTTCCTGGCCTGAGATCTCAATACAATACAAAATGCTTTTTCACAATACCTCTGGTTTAAAACCTGTAGGAAGCATTCTCATTTTACTTTTGCACAGAGCTATTTCGCAGAAAGCCAGGCTGCAAGAGGAGCTATGTGGACACAGAACATATTCTGCCAGTGGCAAAACTGACATTATGAACTTCATTGGCATGTAAACCAAAGTTTGTTTTTAACTGTACGGAAAGTACTAAGGGTACATTCTGCTCATTCCGGATCGACCTGGGGTCCCAGAGCTTCACAGAGGTGAAACGACAATGGTTCTGTGATGCCAGTGCTTGAGGGACTGTCTTTGCCCAGGGTGACACCTCATGAGGAGGATGTTATCTTAACAGGACAATATCAGCTCCTGTGTAAAGTCAAGACTCGAAAACTTCCCACTTCTAAGTGCATCATTAGAAATGGAGGAAATCTGGCATCTCCTGAGACACTTTTTGCAAGTTTGCAAAGTTTTTAACTTTCCTGCTTCCATTTCCATCCTGGAAAATCAAAACAGTGGGGAAAAAAGATGTCTTTTACTCAATATTGTGGTGTTTTGAATGCAGAAATTCAAGGAACGTGGAAAATAAATGTGCAGTGAAAGAACTGATCAGACTGCCAGAACCTCAGTCAAGATTCAGTGCAGCTGTGGCTCAGCAAGGGGAGAAGGGTCAGGGAGTCTCTGTATCAACCATCTCGGTCTGGCTGTTCAGAGTATAAATTCTGCTGTCGGATTATATACTGAAGGAGAAGAGGAAAATCAACTTGCTGTCTGGAATGCAAGAAAAGGAATAGTTTTGCTGCCCAGCCTTACATTTTTGAACCATGATTCTGCTGATATCAGCAGTAGCCTGCTGAATCATCTTTCTCTTTTGCTGTTGCCTTGGTCCTCAAAAAGGAAATAACAACCCACAATAAACCAAGATGGAGTAAAACACAGCTGAACTTTAAAGGGACTACAATTTTTGCACCAGGAACTGAAGATCCACTAAAAGACACAATAAAGTAACACACTAATGTAATGTTCATCTTACAGGGAACAGTGATGATTTTAACCATGGAGTGGGAGAAGTATGATCCCATGCGCTGGAGTGAGACTTTTTCATATAGGAAAGCCCAGAAAGGTGGATTTTTGTAGGTTTGGGCTTCCACCCAAATTTTCAGGTGATATGTGGCTCTACTAAAATCAGTGGCAGCATTACCACTGAGCATAGTGGAGTGACAGGTTGAATCTGAATATGGACATGCCACACTTCAGTCTTTGGAGGAGTCCTCTATATACAATGAACATAAACAGATTCTGCTGCTCTGAAATGTGAGTTTCAGTTGTTTTGATACAAATATTCCAACCAAAGATAGAAATGGAAGCTCCAGAATAACACAAAAGCGTTAACAGACACACACACACACACAGACACACACAAATACTTCCAAGCTTTCTGTTACAGTGCCAAACCTCAGTAGCAGGAGATTGTTAGGTCAGTTTTTCAGACTTTTTGGTCTAATTTTTATCTCTTTGCTAATAGAATAATGCCATTGACTTCAAGAGATACAGTCCTCACTTATCCAAGGAGGATACCACATTTGGGCCTGAAACGTCCATGTAACTTGAACAGGCAAATTAATTTCCAGATACTTTTCCACCTTCAATGAAAAATTAGGGGTTTAGTCTTGCCTGTCTAGACATAACAGTAAATTTTTGCTTGCCTTCACAAATGAATAATATTCCAGGTTATTATCTGTGGGTTTCAGATGCTATTTCTGCATATACATATATTTTTTCTTTTCTCTTTAGTTTTCTATTTTTCAATAAATAGCAACATACAATAAATATTACTGACACTGTTTATTAAAGTTCACAAAAAGGTTGAAACCGTATCATAGTTTTAAGGCAAATTTTCCATTTAGCATTAGTGAAGTAGGCCTGAAAATTGATAACAAAGTGAAATTTCTAGAGCTGCTATTTATTTATCACTATTGAAGAGATGCACTTTCATATTATCACTTCAATGAACAAGCACTTCTCATGGGAAATTCAATTAAAAAAACGCATCTTCTCTTGTGGGTTTTTTTTTTTTTTTTGCAAGCTGTTTTAGATAAAAAATCTGTATTTTAGGATTTTGGGTCAAATCATCTTCCCCCAGCCTTTGATGATACTGCTGGGGCGGCAAGAGGAGTGCTTATAACTAGCCTTAGCCTAGTACTGCTAGGGAGTACTTAGCCTAGTACTGCTTGTGCCTCCGTGGGACATACATTTCTCCAAAAGCTGATTAAGGAAGGCCAAGTTGGACTTCTGCTCTGATTCTTTCTCCCAAAAGTCTGTCCTTCTCAAGGTAAATTCGGCTGTACTTTCCAGGGAAAGATTACCAAATGGATAAGCAAATGGAGCAGCTGATTAATCTTCAAGTGTTTTATGGTGGTCAACTTCTGGCATGTAATAAGGTGGTACACAAAAGCTGTAGAAGGCCCTGGCCCACAAGAGCATGGCTGAGAGGGGCAAGTCTGACTGGATGGCCCCAAGGTGATCCAGTGCAGCTCATTAAGCCAGCAAACCCCTCTTCTGTTTTTTCCCTTAGTTTTCTGCTGGTTTAGTGAGTTGAACCAGCTCCCTGGGAGGTCAGAGCAAGGGTGAGAATGGAGAGGAGGAGGAGGAAGAGGAGGAAAAGGGAGGAAGGCTGTTCCCTTCAGCAACACCAGTCTCTCCAACTGGGCTCAGCCCAGCTCAGCTAATCACCTTTTCAGATGATTCACATGAAATTGAGATAAATTTGAGAAAAACTGTTTGACACTCAAGACCTACTCATTCACCACCTTCATATGTCAGTGAAGAACAGTTCATGCATGCACAATGTCCAATCACTTCATATGTGTTTCAAACACTAGTATTTACATGCCTGCATCTTGGTTTTAGTAGTGTTCAAGAAGAAACCAATTCTCAGCCTCTATCAGGTATGTAATTTTTCTGGGTGGGTGCCCTATTCAGTATGGTCCATTCAGC
>NW_009207393.1:39683-41276 GCF_000690835.1 Fulmarus glacialis | reverse complement strand
GTTAATTTACTTGGGAGTTAATCCGGAAAACCTCTGTGGTAGCCTGAAACAAAGGAGGATTGATCAAAAAACAGACACAGCAGTCATTTATTTGTTGATGTGGTCTGAATAAGAGATGAACAGTAATGGGTTATTTAAACAAGCCTGCTTTATTGTCTTTGTGCTAACAAGATTCTATGACATTACAGAAGGAGATCATCAAAAGGTGCAGCAAAGTTCCCTGCCCTTTAGTGTAAAATTTCACCAATTTCCTCCAGGCAAAAACAATCTGCTGACTAGTGGCATCTGCCCTGTGCTGCACAGGCTCTTTTACTGTGAATGAGATTGTGCTTCCTTCCACATTTAACAAAGGCAAATGAAGGAAGAATTGCTTGCCGGATATATATGTGTGTACTTATATATAACACTATGTATACATGCACAGACATATACTGGGAAGTGTGTGTGTGATCATATATATATAAAAAATGTGTATATACACACTTATAAGTACATATATGCATAAAAACGCCTATAAATGTTAAACTAGACATACAAAAGTATGGCTTAGAGTTGACCAAGGCTGTAAGGCAGTAAGTAAACGTGTACATTTCTGCTACTGTAATCTCTCTTTAGGTCAGCTATGCTGGCAGTAGGAAAACCATCACCTTGTCAGCCTGTATCTGCAGAAAGCAAATACATTCTGCTCGATGACATCTGCCCCATTACTGTGACTTGGGCATGTAGGATGGATAACACCAGACTGTTTTAGCAGGGCTGTTCTGTCTAAGGCAAGTGAAGATGTTCAGTATTTGATATGTGGAACAGTTGGAGATAGTGCAGAGAAGACCAACAGGAATGGTGAGAGATCTAGAAAACATGACCTATGAGCAAAGATTAAAAGACTTGGACTTGTTTATCCTAGAAAAGAAAAGATTAAGCAGAAGACAAAATGATAGCCTTCAAGTAAAGATGAAAAGAGAAAAGGAATAAATTGTCTCTATAACCACGATGAATCAGATAAGAGGGAATAAAATAAGATTGTATCAAGGAAGATTTAGGTCAGAGACTATGAAAAGTTTCTGCTGGGAACAAGTCCCTGTGTTCTGACATGTGCAGGGAGGAGATGCGATGCCAGCACTTCAAGAATAAAGCAGAAGACAAACTATCAGGAGGGGCCTGGATTGTCCTTTTGTGCAGCAGGCTGGAACTCTTAAGGCTCCTGCCAGACTCATTTTCTGACTTTATGGTAATTTTCAGGCTATTTTATCTGGTCCAGTGCTTCCTGACTAGAAAACTGAATCAGCATGTATCAGGAACTCTTAGGATTACACTAGGGAGAGACTAAGACTTACTGCCTTACAGCCTTGGTCAACTCTAAGAAACTCATGCATCTGCTACACAAGTCTGATGTATCCAGACAAGAAGAACACAGCTCAGGAGCAAATCTTTTTCATATATGGTGGTTGGAGACACTGAAGTTGTTTTTGTGTGCACATGCAATGGAGACAAATGCTCCTTTATTTCCCAAAACACAGAGAAATGCATTAGAACAAATGTTCTGGGTTAGGATTAAGCTTGTCAAATCCAGGAAACTGAGAGTTAAACTTCTCA
>NW_009207393.1:6360-39663 GCF_000690835.1 Fulmarus glacialis | reverse complement strand
CTGAAAGCTGTTGTGCTTGGTCCTTGATGCATAGCTTGAATTTTTGCATACTTTAGGTAATTTAGGGGATTTAGGAAGGCTTGCTATAAATATTACATAACAGTAACATTCTGTCATATTAAGAATGAATACCAGGGACTTTATCAGTGACAGGAGGTGAAGTTTGAATCATGGCAAAGGGGCATGTAGAAAACGGTGTTCAAATGGATGTAGAATCAGTTCAAGCATACTAAAATACGCTAATTTTTTATCTTCAACTCAGCCTGCTCTCTGCTGACCCCCATTTCCAAAAGACCAAACTATGTTGCAAAACCAGAAAACCAAGTACTGCAAAATACTTCTTGGACCTTCTTGGATGTGTTAACTCAAAGACTGCTGATGACTTCAGTGGATTTGAATCTTATGAATGCCTGATTGCAGTGCATGGTGATAATGTAACCAGCAGCATGATTTATGTTCATACTTTTGGAGCAGTGGGAGGAACTATAGGGTAGACTATGCCTCTTTGGATAGCAGTACATTATTTTATCATAGCATTTTACTCTTTCAACATCACTGTCTGTCACGTTTTGAACAAACCAGATAATGTAGAGTAGGGGAGGAGGCTTATACACACAAATGACAAGTCCCATCAACTGTTTTCCCCCAGCATGCCCACAGGTTTCTCATGAGGTTGGGCTGCTATCCCTGGAGCTTCCCAGTCAGAGATTTTGCAGAAAAAAATAATCATTAGAAATAAAATAAAGTAAAGAAGAATGTGAACATCTTAGACAGAAAGGGAACACGGGAGAAAGCGAGTCTGCAAGAGCACAACTGCTAGCAGCAGGACAGTTGGAAGCCAGTGAACATTAGATGTGCTCTCTACACATACAGTGTATGCAGATTGTCAGCTACACTGATAGTGTGACCCAGATCCTACATGCTGTGCATGTTAGCCACCTACAGAGGATGGTTAGCCATCGTCAGGGTGATGATCCAGGAGCTGAGGGTGACCCCAGTGTACACAGTGCCCTCATTGACCAGGGCACTGTCCCAGCAGACAGAGCTGGGTGCTGGTAACAGAGTCCATCAACAGCCTCCCACAAAACAAGTGAGAAACCACATCCAGGGAGGCCAGTCAGGAACAACAGGGGAAGGGACCAAAGACAGGACTGGAAACAAGGCTACAACGTGGGCCCAAGGTCCATCCAGGAGACTGGTCCAGAGGCAAGACCAAGCCTGAGCTAAATGGGGCTCCTGGACCCACGGACAGAGGTGGGGTTATAGGTCTCTGGTGAAGCCATTAAGACGTGTTGATGCATGCAGAGTACTGGCAGACACATAAGTACTATTAAGGACAGAGGCTGTGTGGTCATTACATGGTACTGTGAAATGGTGACCAAAATTTGGAGAGTTTTATGCAGCACTGTTCTGCACAGCCAGCGGGGTTTATAGCCCAATCCTGAGGAGACTTAAAATGAAGATTGGCCTGTTGGGAATAATATGATTTCCAGGTGGACTTTATCAGTTCTTTGATTATCTATCCTTTCAAAACATTTCCTTTCCTAAGGAGCACTCTTTCAACACTCATATTAGATCATGTCACTTATTAGATGCTCACCCTCCTTCTAGAACTCAAATCTTGCCCAATTACCAAAACAGACAGTTTATATCAGCAGAAGCCCGTTACTGTGCAGTGTAAAAAGGAGGGCATGGGGTGCTGGAAAGGTTAATATGTGGGCAAGAAGTAGTCCCTGCTGCTTCTAATTGCATGCCCCAATTCTGACCTGAGAGAATGGCAGAGAAACAAAAATATCATTAAAAAACTACAGGTAGTGAATTTTGAGTTGCAGCTGGACTAAATATATTCAGACAGTGTTTTCTTAGCCCTTTCCATTTGTTTGAACCAAGCTGTGCTCCTGTGAACATTTTTGAACATCGAATGTCAAGCCAAAGCCAAGATTATTAATTGATATGCAGTATCGCTTAACCTGGCAGAGCAAAATTAGGTTTGGATTGGCTACTTAACACTGTGGATCAAGCTAAAACAAGCATTGCTTTGTTTCCTAATCACAGAAGTCAAAAGGTAGAACGTGCTCTTGCACAGAACAAGAGAGGGCTATGCACCACCTCAGCTCTCTATCTGAAGTCCTGTCTTTGGGTTTACGGTGCCAGCTGACGCCATGCAGACACCAGCCTTTACCCTTGCAAAATTCAGATTTCAGTGAAAAGCCACCAGACGGTTCAAGAACCATCCTTCTGTGGTCACAAGAATCACAAAAGTTCCCCAAACACTGGATAAGTTGGTAGAAAAGCAGTGACCTGGATTGTGAGAAAACAGAAACTGAGCTAGATTTGTGGCAAATCTTATGCAATCCTATCCTGTTTACCTAGTTCATTCATTTTTCAGCCAGGAAGTTGAATGCTGTGGCCCAAGTTGTGGATTTTTCACAAAATGGCAAAACACCAGCGGGATGGCTAGATGACAACTGTGGCCAGTGCTGAGACTCCAGCAGTCTGCTGAGGGTGTCGCTGGGGCTGTGGGTTCAGAAGTTGGACACTTTAAAGACTTCTATATATTATAGCACTGGCTGGTTTAAATCTTCTATCTCATGTGAACTGTGGCTAACAGTATAAAATAAGATAGGAAACCTTATGTTTTCTGCATCCCATGGAAAAGGCTTAGCAGGGCTGTAGCTCCTGGCTCTGCAATCCCCTCAGGTCTGTAGCAGAAACCTTCACTGCCACATTAGAGAGTCTAGTTGTGGTCATCACAGACTGGAGGACCAGGGAAGAGACACATGTTGGGGAGTTGTAGGGAAGCTAGCACCCTCAGAGATTCCCTTCTCCTGGAATTCTTCAAAGGACCAAATGGGAGCAGCATCTCACCCGATCACTTTCCTTCCAGATCCATGCTTTCCTCTACAGTAGTCAAGAGTAGGAATGACAAGAGTCCAGCTGTAGCACAGAAACAATATTGCAGGAATAGCAAAGCCCTTTTTATTCAAAAGGAAGATCTGTAGCAATGAAAGTTTCTTTCCACACACAGGACAGGATGTTGCATTTCTGCCATTCTCCGTACAGACATGTATTTCTGATTCAGCTAAAACCGTCTGGTACATATTTCATCAGAATTGTGTCTTAAATAAATCACAGGGAAAAACCCTCTGAAGAACAAGCATAAACTGTCAGCAGCTATTTTCTCTAACAGTGAGACACTACTGCACGTCCCACACTTTTTTGTCCGTAGCAGACTATGAATGTACAAGGAGAAGGCGTTTGGAGTGGGTTCAGAAGCATGCCTTACAAAAAAAAGTGGCCGTGAGATCACAGGGCTCTTGTTTGTTTACGCTGAAGGAGATGGAAGCAACACTTCTATCTAAGGAAGCAAGAAATCTGTTTCACACCAGTGGCAAAAGCTGTCACCTCCCCGAGTAGCTGAGAGCACCTAGAGATGTTGCAGGACAACAGCCTGTTCACACCTCTGGGGCTGGAGCTCTGTGTTGGTGGCAGAGTGTTCACTGGAAAATTCAGCTGCTGTCATGGTCTGTTTTTACGCTGTTTTTCCTCACTGCTTATTCCTTGACTTTTCGGCAGGCTCCGTGGGCATCAGAGCATGTGCTTGGCTTGCACTCACCAACAGTGTGTGCAAACAGGGTGCTGACTTACAGCGAAGCTAGGTGGTTGCAGGCTGGTTCTTGGACTCCGTAGCCACCTACATTGGGCTCCAAGCTTCCTAGCCCCTTGATCCTCCTCACCCAGATGGGATTGTGCACAGTGTTCACAGCACGTCACATATCGCTCTCTGTGGGTTGCGTCTCTATCTCTTCTGATAGCAGCTGAGGAAGCTACTGACCCTAGGAAGCCACCGGTCTAGGCTGGCAGAAGGGACAGGGAGAAGTGATGGTGATTTCCAGTGTCCCAGGCCATTCTCCTCTTTCTTCCCTAACATCATGCTCAGCATACATCTTGTGGCCAAGGGTGGCAGTTTCGTATTATCCTTGATTTTTTTTCAGGTTGTGCTGGGGTTGAGGTCACCTCCTTCCCAGGCATTTCCTACTCCTGGCTTTCTGCAATGGGTCTGATTACAGCATCTATTGCTGCTACCACTCTCAGATATCCTGGGGAAGACTTTCAGGTCCTAAAAGTCCTGGGGCAAGCATGATTATTTTATAATAAGAGAGTAAGTGGTGCAGCCCAGAGAATAAAAGTATTGACAGAGACTGCAACTCAAGGCTTAAATTTGAAGCTCACTTCGATGACCTGGAGCAAGTCTCTGGCCTCATTTTTCACCTCTTGTGATGAGACTGTAAACTTAATAGACTCTTACAGTGTGTTTGCCCAGACAGACTCTGCCAGTGGATCTTTTTTTCTCTTTGGGAAGACATTTAAGTATCATTGTAATGCAAAACCAAATCATTTTAGAAAGCCAGAAGAGACCACAGCAATCAACAGGTTTGGGATCTTGCCACACACGGTAACAAAGAAAACAATAAATATTTGAAGAAGGTGAAAAAAGTTAAGTTTAATTTTGGCCTCTATTTCTACTTCTCCCTTTGAACTGTGTGATATGAGAGTCTTGTTCCTCATATACAGCAGTAGAATATTTTAGGGAGTTTGAGTGCAAAAAGCTGACTTACTGGTACCACACTTCAAAGTTCACCTAAGAATTTGACCCTAGGCAGCCACTAGTAGTTACAGCTGGAATATTTCACAGCACAGCTGTCATAAAGTTATTCCTTAACATTTGAAAGTGGATAAATGAAAACATTTGAAAATATTTATGTGCCTGCTTACTGTGGATCTCTCTCTCCTATGGCTGAAGGCAAGTGTTATGGTTTAACCCCAGCCGGCAACTAAACACCATGCAGTCGCTCACTCACTCTCCCCCTCTGGTGGGATGGGGGAGAGAATCGGAGGGTAAAAGTAAAAAAACTCGTGGGTTGAGATAAGAGCAGTTTAATAATTGAAATAAAGTGAAATAGTAATAACAACAACAACAACAATAATAATAATAATAGACTATACAAAGCAAGTGATGTACGATGCAATTGCTCACCACCTGCTGACCGATACCCAGCCAGTCCCTGAGCAGCGATCGCTGCTCCCCAGCCCCCTCCCCCAGTTTATCTACTGAGCATGACGTCATATGCTATGGAATACCCCGTTGCCCAGTTGGGTTAGCTGTCCTGGCTATGCTCCCTCCCTTCTTCTTGTGCACCTGGCAGAGCATGGGAAGCTGAAAAGTCCTTGACTAGCTGAAAAGTCCTTGACTAGCGTAAACACTACTTAGCAACAACTAAAACATCGGTGTGTTATCAACATTATTCTCATACTAAATCCAAAACGCAGCACTATACCAGCTACTAAGAAGAAAATTAACTCTATCCCAGCCAAAACCGGGACAGCAAGATAAGAACAAATAAGAACATATGTTGATATTTCTCCTTTGAATTTAATTTTACCAATGTCCATTAAAAAGGCTGGTCATTTCCATTAAGGTCGTAAATGGAACACAGGACAGAAATCAAAATGACTTTGACATTTTAGAAAAATCCTTTTTAAGTATCCATTTTTTATTGCTTTTTTCACAGTCCTTTGTAAGTCTTATGATACCTTGCTGACCTCTTCGTCAACGGATAATTAGAAGGCCATCAAGTTCTTCGTGGATATGACTGTCAGATGTCCTTTTAAACACATGGTTGCTGGGTAACAAGACCTCACGCTGCATTCCTTCCTTGAAATATTTGTCCTATTTTTTATATATTCCTGCCAGTAAGTATGTCAGCATTCAGCCAATGTGCTGGAGGGCAAAACGCTAGCTGGAGCTTTTTTGATATCATGTGGTACTTCCCAAAAGGAAAAATTATCAGAACAACCAAAGAGCTCACATGCATTGTGCTGCAAAGGGCTGCATCAACTCGACTTCCACTTTCATACGAGATTTCCCTGGCTGAATTGGTCTTTGAAAGGAAATGCATAAGGACTTTTACTCCCATTTAGCAGTTCTTATTCTTGAAAAGCCACTGAAATCTAAAGCACAACTGGGTATACAAGAATGTGGCCTGACATGTCTGAATGACCTTTTGGATCATAACAAAGGATTTTTAAAAGTTCCAGTTCCTTATGATGGTGACCAATGTATTTTGCAAAAAAAAAGTGAAGTCAAATGACAACCATGTGGAGTTTAGCAAGCATTCTGCAAGGCTCTGTTTAAAGCCTCTTGGGCATTCTCCAAAAGCCCTTGAAACATCCCCCCCGCCCCCATCCTAACAGTCTGCTATAAGTGCTTTTTGTGTGCATATCTTATGATAGTCTCTATTTGTCTGACTTTTAAGGAAACTTTGCTCCACTTACCTAAAAAAAGAAGAACACACAAGCACAGAGAAAACTGAGAAAGCCCAGAGAGTGAAAGGCATTTGGGGACAGATTCTGAAATTGTTAAAATAATTGGGAATTAAAAAGAGCAGAGGTAGAGCATTGTCATGAGATGCTGCGCTTACAAGGATTAAATAGCTGACTGTAAATCTGCCTACCAGTAAAGAAAAGAGAGAAAGAAGTACACTATCTGTTCCAGTAATTCCCCCATGACTTTGTCTTTTTCAAAGATGTTTTCCTCTCAAGGATTGTTTTTCTGGTTTTTGCCCTGCTCCCCCCTCAGCCACTAAGTGAACTAGTGAGAACAAAATAAGCAGTGCATAAAGGCTGAATACTGAATCTGTTGAAGTATCTAGCAGACAACTGGATGGGATAGGGTTCCTGCATCGACTGCATCATCATGAAAAGCATAAAGAAGCAAATTAAAGTGGTAGCTTATTTCTGGCATTTTCTGGTTTAGGGGAGCTCAGCATTGTAACTTTGATGCTAAGAGTCTATTTGATTTAAATAATAATATGCAAATAAACATCATATGAGAGGGAGAATGGGTAAGAGAGCAAATGCATTTGCATACAAAGCGTATATAGTATACTCATCATCATTTAATATATGCTATGAGCTAAATTCTCCTCTCAGATACAATGGTATAAATCCAGATCAATGTTATTGGCTTTGACAGAATTAATCTGGATTCACCATAACGAATGGGGGGAGGGAGAATTTCTCTGTGAAACAGCTTGTTATGAAAATTGCCTCTAAGTTTGTGATATTTAATCAAGATTTTATGTGAACGAATAAATTCTGAGCCATTTCCACCAAAAGCCTTTAAAAGACATGTTGTTTATTTGCTTGTAATCCAATAATTCAGCCGGAAACCAGCAGACAATGAGAAAACCTACTGCAGGAGAAAAAAAAGTTTTACAGCACTAATGAATAGCTTTGGGCAATATATCTTACTGATAACTGCTTCCCCGCTCCTGCTCTGAAGAAGAATCCTTGCCATAGCCCTCAGGGACAGCTGCTGTAGACCTGGGTATAAAGCACACTTGGAAGGAGACATTCTTCCTCCATCCTTAAGGTATTTTTATGCTCTCCCTCCCCATGGAACTGGTCTCAGATACCATTCGAGATGCTTCAAGTGCTGCAAACACAGCTCAGCCCTTTCTGTGGCCTTCCAGGGAGGGCTTCTCCAGCATATGGCAATAATTTGAGCTCTCCAGATGTTAGTGGGTCCAGAGGAACCTGCAGGCAGCTCTCGCCTGGTACTGGCTGATAGCTGTTGCTGGGGGAGCGGCTGCCTGGAGTACGGATAGCAGATAACAGCCTCAACAGCTGCTCTGCAGATCCAGGACAAGGAAAGTGAGGTACGAACAAAGCAGATGAGGTGAGGGGGGGAGCTGAAACCAACCTCTCTGCTCTGATCTCGATGGTGATGTATTGCAATCTGAATACAAACACTGACTGTCTATTGGCATGTCTGCGTTTCTTGGTCACTAGGGGAAAGCTTGCACAGTTTATGCCTGAAAATGCAAAGTTTACTAGAATTTGCTAAGGACATGAGGTTACTAAATGAACTCTGGATGTGCTTATTTAATTAATCTCACAAACATGAACTTAAAGATGATGTTTAGAAAACAGTAATTAGGAAGAGGGTTGTGGGTGTGTGGGTAAATGATGCAATTAGTTCCAGATGAAGTTTTCCCAGTGAAAACTTCAGTATTTGTGAATTGCCTGTTTCGCCGTGTTGCTTTAGCTAAGAAAAGATTGGGTGAGGGACAAACTAGCTTTATAGTTATACGGCTGTGCTGATTTTACCGTCTGCTGACCCAGGGTGTGCAAGACCCAATTCAAATCCTTTCTCAGCTTTAAGGGAAGTGAGCTCGTACCTCATATAGAAGTGACCTAATCCCGGCATTATTGATGTTTTGCTGAGCAATTCCTTGGACTGTCACCCTTTCTGTTCGTGAGGCAGCTCAACAAAGCTGAGAATTTTCCTATTGATGCAACCCTACAAAACCAGCAGCAGAACGAGAGGTAGGGTTGCAGTGTAGAATTAGATGATGGCCCATTATTGGAGCAGTATTTTTTTTGACAGATCTTTTCCAAAAAGAAGTAGCAGTCTTCAGTAAACGAGAGAATTTCTTCAGATTAAAAAAAGCCAGCCTTTAATTTCTTACTCCAAGCAACCAAGGTGGAGGTTGTAATGTTCCCTATTTGTGTATTCAGGCTTTGGTAAGAGTTAAAGACTGGCTGTTTTAACATGAAGAAATGCTGATTGTTTCACAAGTTTTGGCCACACAATTTATTTTTTCACTATGAGAAATGTCCCTTCTAAGAAAAAGAATTTCAATCCTGTTATGCCTGGATTTACTTTGCCAATTAACTGAACAAAAGGTTCTAAAATCACCAGGATACATAGCCAAAATCTCCTTTCTAATAACTCTTTATGTCCCTTCTGCTGGCAATGGAGACCAACCTATTTTTCCTTTTTTCTTTCAATCTTGTCCTTACTTGCCTTTTTTTCCTCTGACATTTAGTTTGGTTCCTCACTTCAGCTCTGTTATTTGAGGGTTGTTCACCCCCTATTTTCCCTGCTCAGTAAGAGTCTTCATGCTCCTTGGGCTGCCAACAGCAAAGAGGTTGTAGCAGCTCAGCAGAGCCTCGGGAGAGCAGAACAAAGACATTAGGACTGCAAGGATGCTGCATGCAACAGTCTTTGGCCAGCTTCACTGCATTGAGCTATGAAAAGAAGGCCAGTTGTTTCCCAGGGACCACCCAGGGCTGAGCTTGCACCTGAGTAAGTACACAATTATTCTAATAATAAAAAGTTTTGGATTTACACAATTTCCATCTTTTTGTTTTCTTTCTGGTTCATCCCCTTATAAATACTTTTCCAATTACTGCTTTAGAAGCTTTTCTCATGTTCTACTTCTACAGTCAGTGGAAAACATGATAATAAACACATCTGTTGGTTTTACTTTGTTGTGTTTACTTAAATGATATGACTCCAAGTGATCCAGTCCTACAGGGTGGGCTTTAATGGGTACACGTCTCTGCAGCAAAGTTACTGATTTCATTTTCTGTCCTTCCTGTGGAAACGCGGGCACTACTTCCATAGGAAATGAAGTATGAACTATGTCCCAAACTATGGTGTATAACAGAAGAATGTCTTGAGGACAATGCCTTCTACTCTGCACCAGGCATAATGAGACCCTTTTCTGGGTGGGTCTTTAAGTTTTGCCATGAAGAGTATGGAAGATCTGCAGAAATATAGGCCCACGCATATGAAAAGCTTCAAAAGGAGACAGACAGCAGGGACTCCACAACTCCCTGCGTCTCTCTTCCCAGGTTACAGCAGTTGTGGGTGGTCTGTGGGGGAAAAAAAGCTGGAACTGCGTCATGTCTTGCCTATGCATAATGTCAAAAGGGCCACAAGAGCCAAAAGGAGTTCTTGCTTTCTCCCCAACCCCTCTAGTTGGCTCACCAGGTTCCAGTTCTCCGAGGTGTATCTCTGGGCGTGTGCCAAGACCTCAATGGGAGCAGGAGAAGGAAATAAAGTGCCATGTCCCACCTTCTCCTTAGTAGGGCCCATGGGAAGGATTTGTGCATAGAAGCTCTCTCCAAGAAAGGGAATGGAAGGTGGATCACAGTCGGCAAAACCAAAGGACAGCAGTGTTTTAAATAACTCCTTATTTGACCATCTTCCAGCATGAAGCTTGGGTATAACCTCGGGTGGATTATACCATGTGTGGAATAAACAGCACGGAAAATTATTGTTTCTGCAGAGAAAATGAGATAAAAGATTTCTTTTTCTTTTAAATGAATAGAAAAGAAAGCAGTTTCAAAGATATAGTGAATTCTACAAAATTAAGGAACCTTTACACAATTACAGTATTCCTTCAGTGCATGTTATTCTTTTGCAACTTCCTTGCTCCTATTTGACCCAGAAAGCCTAAGAGATACATAATTCAGTGGGTGTTCCCCGTGGTGTTCTGGATGCAAATGCAATGAAGAACTGTGGCAATGAAAGAAGCTGTAGGCTCTAATAGAAGTTAAGAGATTCATATAAGTTGACAGGGATACAAGTAACCCAGATTCCATCTGGCCTGCATACAAATTCAGCCTCTCAGAAGATAAGATATCTACATTTGTTCAGATAATAATCACTAAAAAATAATAGTTAATGGCCGTACTCCTAACTCTTTCTTGAGAAAATGTCATGACATGTGATAATAGATCAGAGAGTATAAAACATGAAGTATGTACAGAAATCATGATGAAACAGCAAGGAAAACATGAAAAATTCAAATCTGTAATTATTTGGTATTAACATTTTATTAGGTGTACAGACAGAAGTGTGTCCAGTTCTGGGCACCCCAGTACAAGAGAGATATGGAGCTACTGGAGAGAGTCCAACAAAGGGCCGCAAAGATGATTAAGAGACTGGAGCATCTCTTCTGTGAGGAAAGGCTGAGAGACCTGGGACTGTTCAGCCTGGAGAAGAGAAGGCTCAACAGGGATCTTATCAATGTATATAAATACCTGAAGGGGGGATGAAAAGAGGATGGAGCCACGCTCTTTTCTGTGGTGCCCGGTGACAGGACCAGAGGCAATGGGCACAAACTGAAACACAGGAGGTTCATTCTGAACATTAGGAAATGCTTTTTCACTGTGAGGGTGACCAAGTACTGGCACAGGTTGCCCAGAGAGATTGTGGAGTCTCCATCCTTGGAGATATTCAAAAGCTCTCTGGACATGGTCCTGGGCAACTGTCTCTAGGTGGCCCTTCTTGAGCGGAGGAGTTTGACCAGACGCCCTCCAGAGGTCTCATCCAATCTCAACCATTCTGTGATTCTATGACGTGAATTACAGCCCTACAGCTCATTGGAGCTGAACTGTGGACGAAGACGTGGTTCAGTGAATGAATGGAATGCTATGAAAAATATAAGGCTCGTTTTCCAGTGAAATCAACCACATCTTTTCCACCCTCTTCTTCAGTGGAACTAGGATTGTTTAGTAAAGACGACTGATCTGTAGAGCATTTTTTTTCCCAAAGCTGGAGAGTAATGTGGCAGGTGAGGATGACGTTACTTGTAGAAGGAAGATAGTACTTTATACAGATGGCCAATTTTCTACCCTGAAACATCAGATTTTATCTTGTTAGTAATTTCTATTATTGTTGCTTTCATAGTGAAAGATTTGGAACGGAAATGCTGAAGCTGGACACTTAACATTTTGCAATGTATCCTGAAAATAGAGTCCCAGCTGTTAGGCAACGGTTCCTAGCTCTGCCTTACACCACGCCACATGCACAGCTCTTCCTCCACTCTTCCTGCTCTCAAAGGTATCGTTTGTATAGACATTGGTTTCACTGCATTAACTTAATATTGCAATCTGCAGATGATGAAAGTCTGTAAGGGGAGACAGAAATCCCAGTGATAAGGAAAAATGGTGGGATTTCCCTTACAAGCATTGATTCCTTCAGAAAAGGCAGGCTGTAAAAGAGACACAGAGGCCATACACACACTCTGTAAGCTGCCTGAGGGAAGTCATGGTCCAGTCTTTTCTGCACCTCCCCTGGGAAAGCACCCTCCAAACAGTTCATAAACAGTCCTGAGTTTTCCTCCTCCTATTTTTGGAGACTTGCTTTATTTTCAGAAAAGCATTTTAAAGGTTTCCTCGGTCTCCATGTGCTGTATTCCTGCAGCAGTTAGAAGATAATTATTCCAAACCCAGGATGGGGCAGGGGCCTGGGTAAAGGGGCCTGGATAAAGCTTGGAGATGCAAGCTCTCTACAGGAAAAAGAAGGATCCAAACTTTTGCCCACTCTGATCCTCTAACCCCACTATGTGGGTTCCAGGATCTCTGTGTCTGCCAGTACCTGCATCATGGGTTTCACAAGGCATGCAAGAATACTCAGGAAAATGACATTTGTTGAGTACCATATAATCACAGCAAGAAGGAAGAGTGAGTTAAGATTTTAAACAGGAGATTTCCAAGTTGTTTAAAAGTCAGATTTTTCTTTTCATCCAGCTGTCTGCTGGATTTTGTCTTTATTTGAATTGGAAGCAGCAGAAGTGCGATTCTCTACACTGTGGGGCTGCAATTGCAGGATGCTGTGGAATGAAACCCTACGGCCAAGAACAGGCTGTGCTGTGTGAAGGACTGAGGATGTTGGCGGTTCTCACAAATGAAAAAATTGTGATTGAGTTCCAGTCAGGTGGTGCATGGCTTAGGTAACATTTTCAAAGTATGCTTTGAACAGAAACCTACAGGCTTTCAGCTGGAGTGAACTGAAGATTTATACAGTGAAAAACAAATCATTAGTCTTGTAAGAAGATAAGTGGCAAAAAGGAAAAATGTCAAACTCTTGACATTTTGGGCAATACTTTGCCCTTAAGTTACTGTCCAAGGGTCAGTATCCTGCATCTCCAAGAGCACCAAAGTGCACATTATGGGTTTTTATTTCACATAAGCCTCTTTTCCACTTGATTACAAATGGGGGTTTAAGAAGCATAATGCCACACAAGAGAAAAGGGCGTCTTGTGATCAGCACCTGGAAACTGAACGTAGGGAAGAGAGAGTACACACACAAGGAAATGGAAGGGGATATATAATACCTGGCGGTGTACAGCCTAAAGGTTCAATTTAGCCTCTTATGTTTTGAACAGAAGCTGTTTTGAATTAAAATGACATAAATAATCCAAAACAGATGCTAAAAACCCTAAAAAATCCCTAATTTAATAATGGAGAGATAACAGATTGTACTGTCAATTTGATTAAACATTTTATTGCTTGCTTGCATTTTCTCTGTCTGGTTTCCACCCGAACTACCCCCACATTTGTCACAGAAACACTGATAGCAGAAGTTGGTCTCAATTGACGTATTGGCTTGGAATACGGGAGACTTCGAATCAGTTCCTGGCTCTGTCCTAGATTTCCATAATCAGTGCATTCCTGAGTTCTCCAAAGGATACATAGAAGTGATAGTACCAATAACACTGCCTTTGCCTGACCTGTCTTTACAGCATGGTATTTGGCATTGTGCAGCGTCTCACACGCTCCAGTCTTGCTAATATAAATAATAGCCAAGAATTTTGTCATGGCCCTAATGTTAATGAGGAAAATTTCTAAGTTGCCATTGTAACTGAAGATAAATTATGATCATTATAAAAAAGCAGGGCACAATTTCCCTCCCAAATTACATCTTTGATTCACCAAAGCTATCTTTCAGTGGATCACAATATAGGGCCCATTCAGGCTGGAAGGAATGTTTGCTGCAAATCCTCTAAAGCCCCAGTGTGACATTTGCCCTGCAGGCATAGACTATGGACATCAGAGACAGTGCAGGACCTGTAATGGCATTTGTGAGAATAATAGGCTATCCATCAGACAGTAATTTTCCTCACTCCAGGGTCCAAAGCTGAGAAAAGGTTAGTCCTACAGGCCTGAGGGAAACTGCACAGCACAATAGAGTTCACACCGCCACACGATTGTTATAATTCCTTGAGTTGATAATCACTGCTGTTGTTGATAACCATCTCAGTTTCTGAGGAAATATTATAAAGTGAGCTCAAGGCTTGGCACTGAAGAAGTTATTTATTTTTACAGAGATAGTGTGTAGCTTTATCTGTTTTTCTGTTGCAAGTGCTAAATTAAACATGATAAAGGCAGAATCTTGAACCCTCAGGCATCTATGACAAAATGCAAATTTCCTGCTGCTTAGCTACAGCACCGTGAAGCTCTTTGTTGGGAGCTCTTCACTCTGTAGAGAATACAGAATATTTGATCCTCTTTCTATTGATGTCAATAGGGCTTTAACTTCATAGACAGCAGAGGGAGGCCCATAATGACCTTGTTTGATCAAGTTTTTCCTACCAAATTTTAGCACAGTGTGATGGGATTTTTCTGGCCCTGGAATACACCTAGACGTTCATGGATGCGCTAAGGAGCCCTCTCCAAGTCCAAGGCAGTTGTTATGGACAGAACTGCAAGGCTGGTCAATGAGATGCATAACGAGCAGTTTTAACTCCTGGAGTAGCACACTAAACTGCTCTTATAGCCCAAGTGCCTCATAATGACTGCTACTTGCCTCTTTGCTCCATCTAGCTGGTTTTTCCCTGTCCTCAGGAGGGAACAGAGGGTAAAAGGAGTGAGTTTGGCAATGAAGTCACAGCTGTTACATACAGAACGATGAGAGCAATTTCATTCTTTCCTATCAAATCTGGATCTAGATGTTCAGGTCATGTCCCTCATTGTGGTCAAGCTGCACTACAGGATCTGGAGCCTGTGGATTTTTTTTTTCAAAGACAATTCAAAATCTCTATGTGTGTTTCAATCATTAATCTTGCTTATAGAGCTGTATGAATCCTGGGCATCTTTTTTGATTACTCATGTACTGAAATGTTTGGAATTGAAGCATTTTGTTTCACTTTGGGTTTAAAAATTACATTTGGACAATATTCCAAGCAAAGCCTTCAGAGATAAAAATCATAATGTTTTGAGCTTTAACACAGTTTTTAGCTATCGCTATTTGCTAAGTTGACATGAACTCACAAAAAAGTATAGCTCCAGTGAGACAGGCTCTTTGCTTGTTTGGAATGACTGTGGTTTGTACATTAGCTCTGGGCACCTCTATTTTCTGAAGGTTTTGACCTGGTAGATTTAAATTAATCTATTTAAAAGAGCTGGTAAAATTAAAAATCTGTATTTTTTGTTTGAGGGTTTTCTTTTTTGCTCCAGTTTCTTGCTTGTTTTATAACACTTGTTATGTTCTTTAAAAGCTCATCAGTATCATACGGTAATAAAAGTCTTCAGCAAATCCAGATCTTCTGTGTTTCATGGTTGCTGAGCTGTGGCAGGTGTTTATGCAAAGCAAATACTGAGAACATAAAGAAGACATATTACAAACAAGAAGTTATTTGAGCCACAGAATGTGTCATTTTTATTTTACTCTAGCACGCTAGAGGAGATACAGACACACTAAACCAGAATGTACTTTGTCAGCAAAGGCGATCAAAACCTCTGTTGTCCATTCTTGTTTAGCTCCAATGGTTTACATCCTGCTAAGTGCGCTAAAGAACATTTCCTTTTTCTGTGTACGTTGGATGTCCATGATCCTATAGGCTTTCCAATAACAACACAGACTAAAGGGTCTTTTTATTTATTAATACTTTGATGAAAACACATTTTGGATGAACATTTGTTTGGATTAGTCTTGTTGCAGAAAGCAACAAACCAAATATCTGCTTTTGGCTTCACCTTTGCAAATCCCTGCTTAAAAATATACGCAAATGTACTTGGCAAATATGCTTGGAAAGAGTTATTAAGAATTTACTCTCCAAATTTAGCAGTTACTTTCCAGGTGTGTGCATCCAGGATAAGTACTATTTCTATATCACAAGAAACAGTACAAAATGCAACCACCGTGAAAAGCAAGAAACTTTACATAAACCTTATGGGTGAGCACTTACCATATATGCTGTTACCGCAGGGGCTGTGTCTTCAGAGTTGTCTGGGTGGGGGCAAGCACAATCAGGGTTCAATTTTATTGTCATCCTTAAGTACTGCTGTAACATTTGTACATAGTATTGATGAAAAGAAAGGTGTCGCTTTCTTTAACTTCTGACAGCTCTGGCAGAGTAGATTTGAGTAACACAGATTTTGTCCTTCTGTTCCCTGTCAACAGGATGGATATTCCCAATCAGTTGTAGTTGCATCTCTGTATTAAAAGCAATAAGATTTCACAGGTATCACAGAAAAAATCAGTGCCTGGATTCTTCAGTATTTGTGATGCTAATGTTCTTTCTCCCTGATGTTTTTGCAGCTTTGAGAGAACTCTTTTATTTCTATAAAGACGTCTGTTTTGCCACGGAGGACCAGATTCTTGTTTCCCTCCCCACGAAGAACTGTGAATTCATCATTGGCACCCATGAGAAGTAAGAGCAGATATGGAACAGAGGTTCAAGCCCTTTCTGAAGCTGGAAGGG
Organism: Fulmarus glacialis; assembly: GCF_000690835.1. NCBI lineage: Eukaryota > Metazoa > Chordata > Aves > Procellariiformes > Procellariidae > Fulmarus > Fulmarus glacialis. Next base: position 23,317 of record NW_009207393.1, on the reverse strand, counting down.
CCCTGCAGCCCTCCTGGTCCTTGGGAACTCAGTGGGATTCAGCAGCTCCGCAGATTGTTTTGCAAACCTCCTCCTGTGAACATTGCTGTAGGAAACGTTCAGCACCGCTGAGGCTGCTCTGGCACGCGATGAGCAACATCCTACCATAATCACTCTTCGTCCCTGGTCTTCTTTGGGACCTCCGCTGAGACTGCCAATAAGACTGACAGTGCTTTTTATTATGTAGACTGTCTGCCCCCTGAAGTTTGGATTGCCATGACCTAACCCATTTTGAGCAGGCCCAGAGCCAGCACGCACTGCGAGAAGCTCCCCGAGAGCCACAGCCAGAGGCAGAGCAGACAACGTGTTCATGGAGCGGATTTGGGAAGTTCGGAATTAGGCCTCCCCACAGACGCTCGCTCCCCGCGCGTTTCTCAGCAAGGCAAGCAGGCCGCCCCGGTTGCTGCCATTGTAGCAAACCCTCTCTGCAGATGTTCAGATCGAGAGCGGGAATGATGATTTCAGCCATTCAGAGCAGGCTTTACACCTCCTTTTGCAATGGCCTTGTCAGAAAACTTGGTCCTCAGATATTTCATTTCGGGAAAAGCGGTACATTGCCTTTTTAAATTTTAGCCCTTGTTAATGATGTTCCCTTTCTGCAGAAGGGAAAGGGCAGCGTGGCTTACACAGCTGAGCTGGCCTCTTCCTGTGACCTCCAGTGGCCGGCCACCACGGGTTCACAGCAAGGCTTTCTTTAGCGAGTCCTGTCAATCAAATCCCAGCTTATTCAGTCATATATTCAAGAGGCCCTCAACTTTCTTTTAAAACCAAATGTTTCTAGTCTGCCCTTCCAAAGGGATATTCAAAGCTCAACACTGCTTGAATTATTGAAGTTATAAAACTGGAAAGCAAGTAAAAAAGACAAGTAAAGTGTTTGCCTCACGGTTATAGATGTTTGGGACTGGCAGTATTTGTAGCTTTTTAGTCCTCTTTTGAGAATAACAAGGTCTAAAGAAATAACTGAACACCTGAAGATCTGAAACTAGAAAGATTTTCAAGAGCGTGTGTGGTGGTTAGGCCTCCCTGGCTCCCTCAGGTTGTGTTGATTTCAGTGCCTTCAGCTTCAATCTGGAGCTTCGTTTACAGTTCTAGTTGCTCCTGGGTCTCCTGGCATGGTTCCCCTCACCCCCACCAGTCTTTAACGCAGTCGTGGAGCCTCACAGAAATGCCAGTAACCTCACACTACTGAGGGTACAGGAAAGGGGGAATGGAAACATAGGAACTGCTCCGCAAAATCAGTAGGGCGCTTTTGCTTTCCTATCAGTATCTAAAAACTCTTGGCTGAGCATAGACTGAAGAACTTTAGTAGTGTGGCTATCGGATCGTAAAATCTGCTTTCTGGCCTATTCCTCCTAACTAACCTCAGAAGACTTGAAGTGATTCTTGCCTTTCTTCTTCACACATTTGTTTTTTAAAGAGGCATCCCGTGGCATCTTTCTTAGAAGGAGCCAGAAGGATGAGGAGGGGGTTGCAAGTGATGCCAGCAGAGGAGCCAGCAATAATCAGGGGAAATGATCTTGCAAAGGGATTCTCTCCTGTCTGTTACCACTAGCTGCAAGGAAGAAAGTGGAGGTAGCAGAAAATGACCTGCTAGATTGTTTCTGCTTCTAGATCAATAAGTAAAGGCTCTGCAGTTTCCCTGGAAGGTATTCTGCTGTCATTGCAGACTGACTTTAACGCATTTGAGTGGAAGTGAGATTACTTTCTAACAGCAGACACTTAATCATGAGCAACAACAACAGAGTCATCCTGGCTACTTTTTGATCAGATTTTTAAATCACAGAGCAGATAGAGCTGCTGAGCTCTTCACCCAGAATGCAAATGTAAGGTAATTTATTAATATGGAGTCGGATCTAGAAAAACAAAGAGTTATCTGAAATTTTTCCTTCATAATGTAGAGGATTTCTGCTTTACAGCCAGTTCTCCATTGTCCAAGGTAGAGAAAGGCTATTGTACAATGCCCTGAACACAGAATTAAATGCTGTAAAATATGAAATTAAAAGAAACCTCTGGTGTCCTGAGTTTGAGCCTAAAACTGTTCTCACAGTTGGTGATTCCTATCGACATTGGTGGTTACTGCCTCCAAGAACTTCCTGTGCAGCAAAACTCCGGGAAAAAAATGAAAAAAAGAAAAAAGAAAGAGAGAGAGAGAGGAAACAAACATTTAATCATTCAAATCTGCAGGCAGTCAGGATTTGCTGTGGTTGCATATGTGGCAACAAAAACAGTTTGGGAATCTCCTGGCTGTTGAATTTTTGTTTGTTTGTTTGTTTAAGGTTTGAATAAATAACTCAGAGAAGTTTTCTTTGGTATCTCAACTCTTATTAATTCAAAACTTCCAGGAGAGTTAGTCTGACAGTTCTGTAGGATTATTTAAATAAAAAAGCTGAGAAGTTGTCTTTTTAAGATTGTGAAGAGATTTATATCTTTCACTGGTGAAGCTTCTTGACGCCAAATGAACACAGTCTAGGCTCCACAAGCAGAATTTAAATCTCTCTGGGGAGTATGAATGATTGGCACCTAATTTGGTCAAGATATCTATTTCTGGTTCCTCCTAAGGGGCATTTAGAGCTGCAAAGTCATGAGTCTACTCTGACTCACTCTATGAACCCCGTCTCTTTCTATGACATTGGAAGGTCATCAATAAGGAATAGCCTCCTAGCATTTGTGTTCAAGTCATGTGCCCAACCTGACGGCAGTCTGATGATGCCCTTCTTCTTCTCTTATTCAGTTTGCATTAATACTTTTTTTAATCCTGTGTAATGGCTGGGTAATTTTATAGTCACTTTTTCAATCAGATGATGGGTGGCCTATTCAAACTCATTTTGTTGCCCAGAGATCTACCTTTAGTTTCAGCGGAAAAGTGGCAGTTTGTACACATCGGAGGATCTGGGCCATCACTGCATCAAGTAGAGACATCTGTGGAAGGCTGTAGAATAATTTACCTAATAAGTTATTGCTAGGGATATTGTCTTTTTTCTAAGTAATGTAAAAGAACAAAAACTGATCCAGAAGCTTTTTTTAATCTTAACTTAGCTCTTAAGAGGTAGTTGTGTTGGTGTATTTACACAGTAATGATCTTTTTAGTATATTCTTTCACATCTTATTGTGTTTTTGCAGTTCTTTGGTGAGTGATTAAGCCCTTTCTTACATGCAAAGCAAGCTTCAGTTGCCACCTACCACATATCAGAGGTTGGGTTTATGGAAATGAAGGCTGGAGAATTTGGTAGGATACTCCTAGGTTGTAAAAAGCATTACATCAACCTGGAAGTTAAGCACTAAATTAAGGAATGAGAGATGCTTCCACAGACTAAAGAGAACTAAAAACTGAAGAGAAAGAAGTAGTTAGAGAGAAAATTGCAGGGGAATGTTTTAAGACTTATGTCAGCATTAAAATTCATTACGGGGTGGACTCAGATTTAAAATTGATCCCAGGCAGGGTAAGATGCTTCGTAACTGTCTTGTAAGATGGAGTACTCTCTAAGTTTGGACAGATTCCATACATTGTTGCAACCCCAGAATCCGAGTAATAAAAGATGCACAATGTTTAATTGCAGCTGGCAGTTAAACAAAACACTGCAATGCTGTCATATTTAAATTAATGTCATTTTAAATGATTACATGCTAAAAGATTTCCTGCTGTTTATCTGCAGATATTCTGCAAAAATAAAGAAAAATAATGTCTCCCATGTCCATGGGGCATAGATTGCTATTTTTTCCTTTCTATTTGCAGCACAGACCATAGGAGGGAAATTATGCAAGGAAAGCAGCTCATCAGTTTTCAAGCCAGGGGTTTCAATCACAAATGCAGTGTGACAGCAGACATTTTCCTCTGTCAAAAAGTAACAAAGTAACTCAAAAGAAAGAAAATGGGTCCTGCAAACAAATTGGTGATTCAGGAAAAAAAGACAGAAGTAGGAGTCAGTGATCAGGAAGCCTGAGACATTGCTGTGTGTGATTCACACATACAAAATAGGAGTGCTTGGTCACTGCCACGTTTTTGGTTTTAATTTGTTGACTAAATGGATGTTCAGGGAGTACAGCTGCACTCTTCTCTAATGGTCTGCATCCATCCAGTTCCTGTCCCTTTTGAAGGGCTAGGGTATAGATGTGCCTGTATACTTGGCAGTGCCAGCTCTAATTGTTATTAAAGGTGATACAGGCTTTTAGAGACACAAGAGCTCCGAACTACCAGGGTGCCAGAAGGGAAAGGCACCTTCTGATCTATACTGACACGCTGGGATTAAGTGTATAGCACTTGCCTGGCAGTAGGACTGTCTGGGAATAAAACTCTGGAATTCAGTCTAGTATCTCAAAGTTCTCCTCAAGGGCTTCTTCAAATGTTTTCATGAAGTTCTAGTATTTCCTCAGTAATGTTTGTGATCTCTTCAGTTACTTTCTTATTTGTGAACAATACATGGCTCACCATGGGTATAAGTAATTACCTGGGAGTTTGAAATACCTATTTCTATTCAGAAGACCAGTTAGTTTCGCTGTTTCTTTCTGTTAGCATCCTGTATACATCTGAAATGGTTATACACAAGCAGAAAAACCTTACTCTTGAGCCAATTAGGATGCAATTAATTGTCACTGGCTCAAGCAAACTCATGCTGCAGACAGCCACAGAAGAAACGGGAAATCTCTTCCCTATTATTAGTTAATTTTTAGCAAGTGATAGCATTATAATACCTCTTCACTGAAGATAATTAATGTTCTAAGATCTCTTCCCACAACGTACAGCCAAAATGGCCCCACCGGAAGGTAATTCTCATCAAGAAGGTCAGAAAGGTTGAACACTTCTTTGTCAGGGAGTAACTAGATTTCTGTCCAGGTAAACACTGGCACTTCTAGAATTTGATACCTGCTGCCTGATTGATTTGTACTTCAAAGCATTTGCAAAGTGCAGTACCACACTGGCAAAGCCAAACATCTAATCAGCTTCATGGTTTCTTTTAGACGCAGAAATAAAAAAAATGCATCAAAGAGCTGCTTCTCCTTGCAGCTGGACAAAATATTTAGTTACCAAGTTTTTTGAAAGATGTGGTTATTCTCAAAGATCTGAGGGAAAAAGTCATCAAGGAAGAGGTCACAGTTTTATCCTTATCTGTTGAGACTGGGGTGTGGCTGGGTAAGTAAGCACACTGCCTTGCTCTGTTGCCTTGCCTACCTGGTACAGGACAACACTCAAAAGACTTGTTTTGTAGTGTCACAAATAGTTTTGTGTTTTGTTTTGTAGTGTCTAATATTCCAGCTGGCGTTTTAACAAGTTACAGAGGAAGAAGGTAAACATCAAGCCTTTCCCATGTCTGTGACAAAATTAGAAGCGCTCTATAAGGGTTTACAAATACTGCCTGTTGACCTAGTTCTCGCCATGCTCACTGTACGACTGCATTGGCTTAGTTTACCTCGAAATGTGAAGAGAAAAAAAACAAAACAAGCAGAAAGGGAAGAATGGGCTGAGATAAGTCACCTCTCAGCAAACACTTAACAGTTAAAAGACAATGCCAGGACAGGAAAATGCCTGGGGATTCAAAGATTAAAGAAAAAAAAAAAATCTGGCAGACTTCAAAAGGAAGCCTTTCTCAAAATAAATATTCTTTGGTTTTAAGAAAGCTATTTAGTTATTGAATACTCCTTGCCTCTGACTTCCAGAAGATGAACTGCCGGGGCAAACATGGTCCGATGTGCTGTGTAAACACAACTTATAAACAGGACACTGAAGCAGAAGGAGTGGAGGAACTGCAGAATTTCATCTTGGCTTCAGATGTAAGTGCCAGGTCAGAGACAGTCTAATAAGAAACCAGAGAAATTACAACTGAACAAAAATAGCCTGAAAAAAACTGGTTTTGTTAGTAAACCAGTTACTCATGGCTTTTCAAAGGAAGGCTCAGCCCTCTGCTCCAGTCAATAATGTGAAATGGGATGATCTTTCACTTCATGATTTACAGCTTTAAAGACTGGTATATATAAAGTAATAAACATATTTGAGTGTCATAAAAAAGAAATCTATCTTCCATTTAGCTTCTTCATTATCTTGCCACAATTAATTTATTCACTTATTTTGGTTCTAGTACACTGTAACACAAGAGTACCTAACTCTTACAACAAATTGAAAACACCACCCACCTAAGACAGAAATAATAACAAGCCAATTGCCTTTCTTTCACAAGAGGAGCTACCCCACAAGGAACAGTCATCACAACCTTCATCTCCCACCCGAGCAACTCTAAGGATGACTCAGTCTAGTTCAACTCTCTCCCTCCTCCCCATTGTCTGCCCAGACAGATGAGATTTACAGTGGACAGTCATAAGAGCCTGGAAAAACCTGAGATCCCTCCTTTGCTGCCCATCTTCTCCTTGTACTCAATCTTGAAATGAAGTCATAGAGCTACATTTGTGACATCCCATTCATTTCCATGGAAACAGATTGCCAGTTCAGGGCTTATGGCTTCTCTGCTACATAAAGAGAAGGAACTGATCTCTAGGAAAGAAAACTCTCACTGGAAACAGCAGCAATACACATGGTTTCTGACAGAAATATACATATTATCGTATTTCTTGTAGCATGAGAATTTCCCTTTAAATTCCAATTGACATGCCTGATATGAGATGCATGGCTGCACTTACGTCTTTGTAATTAGTGATGCATTATTCATAGCGATCCATACCTGTTCTGAAAGACATTATTTCGAGGCTCTATTCTACCTTACTTCCTCTTACTTCTCCATTTTCATTTTTTCTGTTTGACTTTCACAAGGGATTCAAGTCACAAAGCAAGCATCCTTCCCCACCTTCCATCTTATTTTATCTCCCGTCATCCATCTTAGGCCTCAGAATCTTCTCCAGCATTATTCGTCCCTCGTGTCTTTCAAGGACCCTTTAGAGGTGTCTGTTTTAATCTTGCATCTTATCTCTTTTATCCTAGTTTACCAAAAAGCACGAAGATACGCAGAAGGAGGTAGAGGCCAGTCATACCAGCCAAAATGAACTAGATTCTGCCCTGTTTGGCAGTTTGGAGTTTGACCCAAATCTTTCAGTCCCAGGGATTATCACCAGCACTTTCCTTGGATTTCTCTTTCCATCTTTCCATTGCTTAGCTGGATTGCTGTAAATTAGGGCTGCCTTCAGGCTGTTCTGATTTGCACTCAAGCTGCCACTAGCCCATGGAGCTACTTGGAAACATTGATGCTGGCTGCAGCGTAGGCTCACTCCAACTGTTCATCCACATCTTTTCATCTAGAAGCCACAGGACACTGAATGGGGCACAAATGTGAGGTCATTTGTCTTCATACTTGCTTATAAAGAACCTTGGTGGCCCTGTGCAAATGTCTCAAAAATATCCCCTCTTCCTGAGCAACTCTGAACCAAATGGCCTGGTGTGAGCTACACCTGTGCTCTCCTTGTGTGCTCCTTGGCTATAAGAAGTTCTTCCCATTTCCTTGCTGCAGCTGTTCATGCTGCTGATGAGAACAGGAGAAATTCAGCAGGGCAGGACCTGCTGTTATTTAAAATGAGGCCCCAGGTGACCTACCCTCACTGTCAGGCTGTAGACAGGACCAAGACTTTCTCTGAGATCTGACAGAGAGTGCAGAAGCAAGGGACAAGAAAGCACTGATCTGAAGAGGGCTTTGATCTGAGGAAAGCTGCCCAGTGGGGAGACGATGCGGGACGACACAGAATCAAACAAGTGTCTGTGCTCTGGTCTATCGCAGGGGAAAGGGGATGTTTATAAACCAGGAGCAGCTGCAGAGCACTCACTGTGTCCTGCAGCCAACACACCTACCCGAGTCATTCACCAGGATGTAAAGCCAGGGTGATATTCTGCGATATTAAGTTCAAGGCAAGAATGAAGTCTGGCTGTTGTGCTACCTGCCTTCTAGATGACAACCTGAAAACAGCTCATTGACACAGTAATTATGTCCAAAGAAGGGCAATGAAGACGGTGAAGGGTCTAGAGAACAAGTCCTGTGAGGAGCGGCTGAGGGAGCTGGGGTTGTTTAGTCTGGAGAAGAGGAGGCTGAGGGGAGACCTTATCGCGCTCTACAACTACCTGAAAGGAGGTTGTAGCGAGGTGGGTGTCAGTCTCTTTTCCCAGGTAACAAGTGATAGGATGATAGAAAATGGCCTCAAGTTGCGCCAGGGGAAGTTTAGATTGGATATTAGGAAAAATTTCTTCACTTTTCATTAGGAAAAATTTCTTCACAGAAAGGGTTAAGAAGCACTGGAACAGGGAAGCGGTTGAGTCACCATCCCTGGAGGTATTTAAAAGACATGTAGATGTAGTGCCTAGGAACGTGCTTTAGTGGTGGAGTTGGCAGTGTTAGGTTTACGGTTGGGCTCAATGGTCTTAAAGGTCTTTTCCAACCTGAATGATTCTATGTTTCTATGAAATAGACTCAAGGAGACAGGGGTGAGAGCAGAAAAGGTGGAAGAGCAGAGAAAGTCACAAGCTGTGAGTGATCCACACTTCTCCCTTTGTTTCTCCCAGGAATATGTATTTTAATGCACACAGTACCAAAGATATGAAGATCTGCTGTAAGGCAGAACACATTAAAATATTACCATCCATAATTTTTGGAAAACAACTTTAAACAGAAAATGAAATGTATACCAAGTTAATACATACACAGAAAATATGATAGTCAAAATCAGGGACCATTCTGATGGTATAATGGTTTATCAGTGTGATGTTAAGTTGTCTTCTGTGTAAAAGAGCGGTCTCTGGTCATGTAAATTGGTCCCAGGGAAGGCAGTGGGACTACTTGTCTGTGTAATGATTGCAGGTTTGTGCTGTGCTTCTGTAGCTGACTATCAGAAACACTTGTTTGTTTTATCAACTAAATAATTCATGGATGTAACATGAAAGGCTCATTTTCATTTTGCTGGACATTGTGGAAGCTTCTTATGACAGCTTTTCACCTTATTTGCTTTTGTTAGAAGTTTCCGTCTGCTGGTGTCGCAAATGGCTTAAATAGTATGTCCGGCCTTGGTTCATTATACAGTCCTGGTGTGAGGCTGCATGTCCATGCCATGTCCTAAATACCTGTAGTTTCCCTTCCTGAATCCAGCTGCCCATCTGGTAACATGATGGCATATAGAATGGCTCCCCTTGGCCCACAGACACCCGTGGGAAAGACACCCATTTTCATGGGGGAGCTGTGAGCAGCCAGCTTTCCTTTACACAGGCTCAGCACCAGACAAGGTGTTCTTCAATGTACAGAATGACCCTGCCCCCAAAGGCTTCTCACACTTCAAGCATGCTTGAAGTTTTGCATTAAATGGACCCAGTGTTTCCACATTGCACCATGCTGCTCTGCGTGGACATACTGGCCTGGATTGGCTTTGTGTTTTCTAAAGCAACAACAGCAAAATCTGAGTGGTTACATGAATGCAGTAGAGCTCACACCACACCTAACAGGTGTCCACCACTAAAGCATGTCCCTAGGCACTACGTCTACATGTCTTTTAAATACCTCCAGGGATGGTGACTCAACCACTTCCCAGTTCCAGTGCTTCATAACCCTTTCCGTTATAATGCAGGTTATACCACTGTTCAGACCACCAGTGAAAGTAGCCTGTCACAAATAACTACCTGCATTATGTCATTTCTGAGAAAAAGCCCAGAGCTGTTGATGCTGTTAAGCAATCGCTATTACTTTACTGAATTTGCCTGGGGCAAACGTTAGCAGTGACACTGCATTATACATTGACAGAGATACAAAGACGTAAATTTCAAAATAAATAATTGTCTAGACTAATTCTTCCTCTTAATAGCAGCCTACAGTAGTATCAGAAGGAAGTACAGACCTGAGAGTGAATTAGCACTTGGCTTACCTGTACAAAGGAACTGGGCATTGTTATGCTGTTTCCAAAGCCAGGAGAAGTAAAGCAAAGAAATCAAGACCAAAGTTCTCAGTCTATGTTAACTCAGCTCAGGTACTTGCATTAGAAAGGACTAAACTCTTATATTCTCCAGATCCTCACTACAATACCTACAATACTTTCCCAGAAACATGTTCCCGAGAACTTTTTGCTACTCAAAACACCTTGGTTGTTCATCATTAAGTTCGGAAGCTATCTGCTGTCGCCCGAAGCACCCTGTAAATATGCTGCTATAAGCAGGAGGGCCTGATTTGTTCTCCTGTCTGTATCATTCATCACAAGTGATCTTCCATGACACCCTTAACCCAGATTTTTTGTTTGGTCCCTACAGTTAACTCCCTTGAATAAAAGTATCTATACAAATGACTTGCTTTAGGAAAGTGTTGAACACCTGCGGTACTGACTTCACCTCAGGACTGCCTGAATAATCCCCGTGTGCTTTTTGGTCATTGGTGTCCCAGTTGAGGAACTTTAGGAGTAAAAGGACATGTGATAAAGGTGACTGAAACTACACAAAACAGTAGAAGGGCCATGTGACTAGGCACAGCAGTGGATCCCTGGTAGATGGAAGCCCTGCTGAAACAGAGATCTCTAGATAAACAGCAAAATCTTCTTTCTGCAACCTACAGCAGTTTTATTCTCCAAATCACATTGTCAATTCAAACTGTAGGAAATAAATATAACTAGCAAAATTTGGGGCCATGACTTCTCCCTCTATGGGAAGCATTACATTTAATAGAGTATGTTTTCATCCACACAAACACCTAGTGTTCCAATAACAAAGACCCTTATGGGGTAGGAACTAAGCAGTTCTAGCTGCAATCTCTGCCACTCTGTTGCTGTGGAGCTAATCCTAGCACAGGAGAAAAGATCCTGCCTTTTTGCTTTATCCCCTGGACAACCATAGTATGTAAACAAACTGCTACCTCATTCCCATTGATGGAAAGTGGTCCTTACCAGTCGTGCCAGAAGGGCTCAATTGAGCCCGTGCCAAAAGAACAAATGGTGTCAGCACATTTCTTAAGAATCCGGATGACAATATCACAACAAGACATTAGCCTTGATATAGAAACACAAAAACTTCATTATAATTGTCTGACAGAAATGTGCATAGAGGCGGATTTGGTTTCTGGGTCATGATGGGCACAATACAATAAGTTCATAGCACAGACTGTGTTTTTTCCCTTCTTGTCCACTGCCAATGACTTTCATTCCCTTTGACTTAAGTATTCGTCTTCCTCCTTTTTTATTCTTATATCTTAAAACATTCCTTTGCCAGGTAGTCTTGGAAAAAAACCTGTAAAACAGTGCTTCTGCTATGGTAGGGCTACTGGCATGGACCAATATCATTTCATTTTTTCTCATTTGTTGATCTATTTATTGTGTCATGACCTATACTTGACTGAAAATTTTTTGGGTCAGGGATCATCTGTTCTGTCCTGGTATGGTGACTACTAGATGTTACAAAACAGCATGGACAGCTACCTTAGGAGGTAGGAACATGTGTAAGAACGATAATTTTAGCATGTTTTCCTGAAATAAACTGTCAGCTTCCGCTAATATTATTCTTTTTACTTGGGGAAAGAGAAGAGCAGGTTTTATAGCAAGTTTATTTGCAGTCTTTGGTAAAGGAAAAACTGTCTAAGCGATTTTGCTGTTGTTCTCAGCAGGTTCCCCAAGGCAGCAATCCTTGATGTGCAAACACTGCTGATTAGAGGCTGGGGGTGCATTCCAGTGCTCTGCCTCATGACTCGCTCAGAGGTGAGAAAGGCAGGTCCCTGCTTATTTACGATGCAAGCAAAGGTGATAATTTAATCCCCAAATCCAGTGGCTTTCACTTGTAGAATAATAAATAGATATTTTGAGAGACAAATGCTGTTTGTAGAAATGAAATAGCTGGATATTAGCAGCAACGTGGGTGTTTTTCCACAAGGGCAGCCAAGTATAACAGAGTCACCCAGAAATCTTTAGCCTCAGTGCTTTTCGTCACTCAGTTGGTGGTCTCCTGACATCCATTTATTGGGCTCTGTTCCAATAACGGGGATGACAAACGGCATTTTTTCAAGTGTGTGTACTGCTATGAACTGGCAGTATGCACAGCAGATTCCACCAAACATAAGCTGCAGAATAGGTAAGATGGACCTGGATCTGTGTTACATTTTCAGATAACAAGAGCCATGATTCCTGTGATTCATTTCAAAGCATATAAAATAGCTTTTTTTCATTTAATCTCATTGAAAAGAAAGTAGGCTATTCACTTGAGTTCCAAACATTTTTTTCCACAGAAGTAGAAGTTTAGGGGTACACACTTCCTCCCTCTCCTGTAAAAAACCCAAACTAGTGCCAACGAAGTACCAGTACCAAAGATGTACTACATCAAGCAAACAGCCACAGTACATATTTCTGTGAACTGGTGATGATTCAACATTGGTCAAGAAAAGGGCAGAGCTGTGATGCCACCTCTGACACACGCTGTTGAGCATCTCTTCTGCTGGTAAGAGAAAGGCTGTACGTGTACCAGTATATGAGATTAGATCTATAGGGTGGACTACTGCAGTCATTTCACATTCAGGCCAAGTTGTTGGCAGCTCTAGCAGAGTGGAATTCCAGCTCAGTGCACACACATTCTCAGATAATTGGTCTACAGAGAGAAGGACTACAATGATAATTCAATATTTCATCATATTAGTTATTCAAATCATGCTTCTCGGTCCATCTTTTACATTACCTTCCATCATAACATGTGTATAAATGATCCTGGTTTGTAAAATACATTTGATAGCAACTGGGATGCTTTTTAATTGGGTTAAAGAACTAGTGTTCATTTTGGTGTTTCTCTGTGACAATTTCAGTATTAAATACTTTCAGCTTGGGATATCATTCGTTTGAGTTCATGCTAAGAAAGACAATAAAGTTAAGTAGCAGCTGGTCATTAGAAGCTTATATATTTCATATTCAGTACACACATGCCTCTTAATCCTAAATAAATTATATTAATCACAATTTAATTATGTGGCTGCCCACATAAAATAAAGTAGAATTAGGGGCTAGAGCCGACAATGAAACTAGACTGAGTTTCACCATCTGCAGATCAGGCTTTGTATGTCCTACTGGGTATTTTTACAATATTTAAATTTTAAAAGTAATAATCACCTATGGATATTAAAACACCTCTGACAGCTGGCATTTATCCACTATTAATGGCTAACCAGGGGTCCCCTTCACTTGTGTATGTAATTTAGTCATCATTTAGTGATTAATTATGGAAAAAAAATATTTTCTTGGTAGAGTAAAAAAGAATAGAGTTAGTTTTTGACATGGAAAGGTGCTGAAGAGTCACAGCTTCCATTAGAAGCCTGGGATTTGCAAGCATGCAGCAGTTCACAGAAGTCGTCTCTAAACAACCACCAAATGCTGAAGGTTGAAGTGGCAGAAGTGGGTGCATGTTCTCCATATACTGAAGGTCTGACCCTGACATCAAACAAAATTCACATTCATTTAACTGGAATTTTCCTCAAGTGAAATCTGATGGCCTAGGTCATCACCCTGCATGCATATAATCACATGAACCTCCATTGGCTGTGGGGCATGTTTTGTGGAAAGTATGGGTTTTTAACTCTCTGGATATAGCCAGATAAAGATATCCATGTGGGAGTGGCAGATATCACTCAGGACCTCTGGGACATCTCTGTCTTTCTGGAGTGGCAGCTAGAGATGAGACTGCACACCTTGGAGCATATCAGCTGGCAGTAAACGTCACTTCAGATAACTGAATCCCACCCACATTTTCCATTGTGTATTCAAACAGGCATTTGGAATGTGTAAAAATATATAAAATAGGTAGACCTTAGCCATCCTCCTTGGAAACTGCACCTTGAAAACTAGAGAAAGTGTTCTGCACAACTTCGCATACTCAGCTGTCCGTTTTGTGCAGTCTTGCACGAATTCACCCAGAATTTATTCCAACTTCAATCTGGAAATGGAGTTGAAACTCTGAAAAACTAAGCTATGTGTGAAATGTTCTTCAGAATTTCGGTAATTCCTGGTATGAAATGAACCTCGCAGGTTGGAAAAAGAGTTCTCTTTCTTTTCTTCATTGTACACCATTATTTCTATTACCACTCCCTGCTGAGTTCTACATTTCTTTCTGAAGGGTTAACTGAACTTGCATTGGCTTTAAATCATCTCTATCTGTAATGAGGGGATACTGTTACATTTCTGTATGGAGGGGAATGTTCTCATTTCTCACAGATCGTACTTATCATGAACCGGGAAACCAAACATAAATAGGGAGGGAAATGGTACTGGTGTCATTACTCCAGCTCTCTTTTTCCATGAATTACCCCCAGGATCTGCCTGAGGCCAGGCACAGAAACTTTAAGACTGCCTAGTGACTGGAATAGGGAGGGAGGATATTAGTCTAAAGCAGCCGAAAACCTGGAAACAGGGTACTTGGGAGCATCTTAATATAAAATAAAGTGTGTGGGCACAAAGCATTAAATTGTACGGCTAGGGATCTATAAACCTGCAGCCTTAGGAGCACAAAATAAATGGAGGCTGTAAGCAAGGCTATGGCATCATTCAGCAAACACTTGGCAGCCATTTCCATTCGAGAGCTGGGATGCGATAGTTGGGGAGTGCTCCAGCTGCACATGACTGCTTTTATTTGTATGGCTTTGGCAGTATAACTTTAGCAGTCTACCTCCCTCATTCCTCAGTTTGGTTGCTACTACTTTGGTGGGTTTGTTAAGGAATCTTGTTTACTGCTTCCAAGCGCCAGATGGTCTCTCTTCAGTGAATGTCAAATCTCTCTTACTGTCACTTCAGGTTTTATCCCTCATATATGTGACCATATAGTTGCATGTGGCTGCTCATAATTATTCAGGCTGTTATGTTTTGAACGAAGGGAATACATTAGAGCACATCTAACTTGTGATATTGCTTTAAGCTGTTTACAGGGAATCAATTTTAAATGGTCAGATCATCCTGTAGCAAAATTTCCCTAGCCAAAATTTGGCTACTTGGCAAATTTACTTGTTAATTTGCATCTAGTCAATGGGCAGATCAAAAGGAAAAAATGCAACCACATAAATGTATAGACTAATGAGAGATTTAGGATAACAATATATTGAGGAAGTATATGATTTACGTGAAGAATATGACACTGCTACTCAGGATAACAATATATTGAGGAAGTATATGAAGTGAAGTGAAGAATATGACACTGCTACTCAGAAAAGACATGAGCTGCAGAATACATTTTAAAACCTTGCATGGTCGTGAAACTAAGATATTAAGATAACAGATATCTTCTGTTTATGTGATATAGGGTACTTCCATGACTTTTCATCTTTCACTCTGGTTTGATGGACAATCTTGGAGATATTTCGGGCAACATGGGAGAGGAGGCATGGTACGTGTGGAAAAGGATCCTTCAGGGCTAAATGGCTATTACAAGGTTGCCAAGATTTATGATCTCAGTTCTTTTCAGTTTTGTGTTGTTAAGTGCTTTTGCTGAATTTGGTGGGCATGAATTGAAACAAGAGCAGTTTGCAATGGGTGTAGAGAAAAACTGTTTCACTGTGAGGAGAAACCTGCATTGGAACAGGTTCCCAGCAGGGTTGTGCCATCCCCATCCTTAGAGACCCAGCTGAACAAATCCCTGAGAGACCTGGCCTGCCCTTACAGCTGATTCTGGATGGAACAGGAGGATGGACTAGAAACTCTCTGGGTCCCTCCCAACCTGAATTATTTTGTGATTCTTTGAGTCTATGAATTACTTCTTCGAGATAATGTTTTAGAAGCAAGTCCTTTAGAAAGTTTTACATAAGGCATCTGTAAGGACTTGGAGGAAAAGCACAGCTGGAACCAAGGAGTAGTTACAGGTGAGAAAACTCTGTGTGAGGCAGGCACCTCTTCTCCCTTTTCATGGTTACTCTTGCTTACCATTTCAATTACAGAGGGCATTTCCCCATAGACAAGGTAGAGAATGTCCATAACTAGTAATTTAAAGGTGCTGCTCAAGAAAAAGGTACTTTCCCTTCATGTAAGTGTTCAAACACAGCAAAAGCATTTGAGCAAGGAAGAAAACTGTGAAGACAACATCTTTCTTTTCGTGATATTTTTAAAAAGTGTCGTATTAATGATTTATAACAGCTATAATCCATGTGAGGAGAGTGAACACAATTGAAAGTACGGTGCCAAATTTTATTCCCACATGCGAAAAGATGTCCATGAATCTTAGCTCCAGCTACTGTCATCTAATGGGGTAGAAACTCTTATTTGGCTTTTCAATCTGTTTGTCCACGGCCCAGATATGTTCTGTAAGATGTTCAAAGCTAAACCCATCCCCAGTCAGGACACTGATTCAAGGAGCTGCCATTATTTTACCGCTTGGTTCCTTCCCTCTGTCAATCACCCTTTGATTTTTAATTAAAGTTTTTATTATTATTATTACTTGTTTCACTATCATGCTTGACTTACTTGGTTTGAAAAGACACTATGCTACAGCCTATATAACTGGTGTCCATTGAAAGTAGGGGGAATTAGCTCAAATGGTAGAGACCTCACTTAGCATGTGAGAGGTAGTGGGATCGATGCCTGCATCCTCCATTTTGGACCACTTGGATAAGGAATTGGCTAGATGGTCACATTCAAAGGGTTGTGGTCAATGGCTCGATGGCTGGGTGGAGACCAGTGACGAGTGGTGTCCCTCAGGGATCTGTATTGGGACCAATATTATTTAACATCTTTGTCGGGGACACGGATAGAGGGATTGAGTGCAACCTCAGCAAGTGTGCAGATGGCACCAAGCTGAGTGGTGTGGTTGATATTCTAGAGGGAAAGGATGCCATCCATAGGGACCTGGACAGGCTAGAGAGGTGGGCCCATGTGAACTTCATGAAGTTCAACAGGGTCAAGTGCAAGGTCCTGCACCTGGGTCGGGGCAATCTGAAACATGGATACAGGCTGTGCCATGAGTGGATTGAGAGCAGCCCTGCGGAGAAGGGCTTGGGGGGATTCATGGATGAAGAAC
>NW_009207393.1:0-5644 GCF_000690835.1 Fulmarus glacialis | reverse complement strand
CAATGGGGGCCAGAGGAGGGCTACGAAGATGATCAGGGGGCTGGAGCACCTTGCCTATGAGGAAAGGCTGAGAGAGTTGGGGTTGTTTAGCCTAGAGAAGAGAAGGCTCCAGGGAGACCTTATAGCAGCTTTCCGGTGCTTAAAGGGGGCCTACAGGAAAGATGGGCAGGGACTCTTTATCAGGGAGCGTAGTGATAGGACAGAGCGTAACAGTTTTAAATTGGAAGAGGGTAGATTTAGATTAGATATTAGGAAGAAATTCTTTACTGTGAGGGTGGTGAGACACTGGAACAGGTTGCCCAGAGAGGTTGTGGATGCCCCATCCCTGGAAGTATGCAAGGCCAGGTTGGATGAGGGTTTGAGCAACCTGATCTCATGGAAGGTATCCCTGCCCATGGCAGAGGGGGTTGGAACTACATCATCTTTAAGGTCCCTTCCAACCAAAACCATGCTATGATTCTATGAAAATGCGTGCACCATGAAGAAAGGAACGTTTGTATTCTTTATGAAAATGTGGAGATGTGTGATAGAGTCTAGTTAAAAAAGCTTCTATAATGCACCCATCAACACAGTTTGAATATCCAGTAACACAAATGATTAAGAGTTGGCTTCCTCGGTGTGATAACCCTAAAGGCTAAATGATTTTGGGCTGCAGTGGATACTACCTCTTGTGCAATCTGATCATCTTCTTTCCCTCTGATACTGTGAACTGCGAACGTATTTTACATCAGTGCTTTAGGTTACTTCCTCCTGTGAAGGATTTTCCACATGTCTCAATGCTGAGTATTATTGCTTTCCTGCTCCTCTAGTGTAAATCCATCATCATCTGAAGTGTAAGCTATATGTACTGTCTTCTGTAGTCACAGAGAAAAGAGCAATTTAATTTCCCTGGACCAGTTTTTTTAGACAGTCCCTCAGGGATGGTGCAGCTGAGCAGTGCCAAATGTGTTCTGTGTCTAATACCTGAAGTGGAGATTTCCAATCCACAGGCTGTGAGCACAGAGAGACTGACAGTAGGAAAAAGGAAGGCTTTCTCACTGTTCCTCCTGCTTTCAAACTACCAAAACCCTCAGTTCTGCAAACAAATAAACATGGGAGTTGCAGATAGCAGGACTTCTTATGGATCTAGAGTTCAATATCTGACACACATTAGACAGAATGGGCACATATCAAGAAATTAGTATCTACAGAAAGAAATCTGTGAATGCAGAAATTGTCTGAAGTCTCTGAACTTACAGGTGCAGTGCCCTTCCCTCCCTGCCCTTCCACTAATTGAAACAGAAACCTGAAAAGTGCTAGCTGTTAGAATCAAATCCTGAGAATCCAGGAATTCCTAATTGCAAAACAGTTTTTCTACTTTAAGCATAAACATATTCACACCACCACTAACAAAGAATCATTGTTCTGCTTCCAGAAATATATTGGTGATCAGCTTATTAGAGAAGCTGGTTATGCAAAACACGCGTTTCCCTGAGACTGCTGCACAGTAACTGTACATAATGTAGCTGAGGAAGTTGCCATATGGGGAGAAATCATTGGAAACCTGGCATTGGGTGTGAAGTTCTGGTGTGATATGATAACTGAGACAAATTATTTTTGGGAGAGAGACCCTTGCAAATAAAGGGTCAGAATTAATGATGCAAATAGCGAAACTCCTGGCAGTTGCTTAGTTCCTATTTAGAGAATCTGTTTTACTAAACTAGGGTTAAGCTAGTGCAAAATCTTTACATAGCAGTTGACTTTTAATTAATTAAGGCATAGATTTATGTGGTTATTAATAAAGCCATGTATATATATGCTCCATCTGTACTTAATACTAAAATTGTTTTTAAGTGATAGGGTTGTGACTATATAGTACACTTGGTGCTAAAATTATCAGTTTCAAATTCATACCGATATCAAATACGTTATCTCTAGTATTTGTTGGACTTAAGTGACAATAAATATCTAAAAAAATGTAATGCAAACAATGCTGTTGATTCAGGCTTGACGCTGTTCTTAGCTCTTATATAATGTTCATAGCTTTTTGTAACAGGAACAATCCATTACAATTGGGAAAGTGCTGGGGTTTCGTTTGTTTTTTTTTTCCCCCAAGCAGAATGTTCTAGAAAATTAGAATTTAATTACTTGAAGTTACTGTCTAGCTTTAACTCTGGTCTCTACATTTATTAAGATACACGTTCATATGTGTGAGTTTAGGATGTGATAATATGTTTGAAATGTCCTGACCTTTCATGTGGTCGTCTTCAGTGCTGAGCATTTACCAACATGAGACTTCCCAGCAAAGTCCAGGAACTGTAGTTAGAGCAAAATCTGTTGTAGATGATAGAAATCATCTGATAATAAACATCCCCTGCATTGAGATCCATGATGAAGCCCTGCTTCCAATAGAGCTTATGTACAGTATAGATAAAATAAACTTCCAGAGATCCCAGTGAGGTCAGGTTTTCACTCTAGAATGATCCTTTGTCAAAGCAACACATTTTCCAATAGTATTTTCAGCCATAGAAATTTATTCATTATTTTCAAACAAAGGGCCCTCCTGAGGCCTAACAGACTTTTTTCTCTCTCTCTGTCGCTCCATCTCGCTGTCTTTCTGCCTCATTGTCTCCCTGTCTCTCTTTTTTCTTTTTGAATAGCTCAAAATATACACGAGTGAACATTTCCTACTAATACACTGGAAGAATGCTTTGGATAGCAAATCAGAGAACAGAAATAACTGTATCTACTTGAAACTACTTAAGAACATGCATTGCTTGCAATACCACTCCCCACCCCACCCCAAAAAATCCAAACACTCCACCACAGCCCCAAAACTTTTGATTTACTAGTTAGGAAAGTCAGCAAGTTGAGTAAAAAGAGTATTTTCTAAATAGAAATTCTTTAGAGAGAGGGTATTGTAGTATATTTGTCATAAATCTGGAGTCCTGGATAACACTGAACCCTTAAAGGATTTCTGTAGTTCAGAAGTTAAATTCATCTCTATTAACGTCTACCCTCTGGGATAAAGTAATCAGATTGCAGCTACAGTCATTTGAAACTTTTTCAGCAAAACGTAGAATCAGACCAAACTCAAATATCAGCTCATGTTTTCATACTTACCCAATACTTCAGCCAGGTTCCCCACAGTTTACAGAATTTTTCGTTAACTTGGACAAAGTTTTAAGCAAACCTGGGGTTAATTATGACTTCATGTAGAAACCATGATAAACACTGTGGTTTTGTAGAATTTTGATTCAAAACTAGGCAAGACTTGTGGGTTTTGGCTGAGCATCACTGAGTTTCAGTTGTGTGTTAACCCAAAACTTAAAACAAAAATTGGCTCCAGTAATATTTAAAAACATATAGAGCATTGAAACTCCACACAACGAGTTTAATACACTTCTATTTGCAGCTTGGCAAGCTGTCTCATGGCTTTCTGTGAACACCTGGTGACAACACTTCATGCCAACAACATGAACGGCTGAGATATTACAGGGGTTTTTTAACTTGTGTCTTGAATGTTACAAGGGATCACATCACATTTTGGGATTGTCCTGTTAATCTCAGGACCTGTGACACACCAGCACGACACGTGTTGGTCTCTTTGTGCTTGACATACATACCTTTTGAAAAAAGTTTTAGGTCTCTCAAGTTTCAGAGACAAAACTTCTTTCCTTGCTCTATGACAACTGTTAATGCCAAGCTCAAACTCTTTAAAAATAAAGAAAAGGAAAAAAAAATCTCAGCATTCACAGAGCAGTTCCTAATATCTTGTTTCACCACAACTGTCTCTGGAAGAATTTGCTTCAATAAAGCTCCCAGCTGGAGCTGTAATCAAGTCCATCTTTTAGAAACAGACTGACTGACAAACTAACAAATAGCAAATGTTGGTGTCAGTGAGATTGGTGATAGCCAAAGGAATTATCCTGTGCAAATGGAAAACCGAGACATTACTTGTGTATAGCGATTGTCCAAGGGAATTTAGAAATACAGCAGTCACAGAGAAACTGTCTCTTGAGCATAGATTCAACAAGAAAAAAATCCCATTTGGGGTAATATGCCTGAGTTAAAGTAAGTCTCTATCTCTCTATCTATTTAGTACCTCAAGTCTCGTTTGATAGGCATTCTCATTCCTATGAAAAGGCTGTGTCATGCTTGTCTTGCTTAAGAGCCTTCATAATGTTAGAATTTATTGAAATTTTACTTAGTGGTTTCATATCTACAGTAGCAACATCTGCTTAAAATGTTGAATTTTTTTTTTATATCCAATGTTATTGCTGATATGTTCTCACATTGTTCTTGCATAATGTTAAGAGTCAAACGGCTTTGCTTTGCTCTTCTCTTTTCATATGTATAAAAAACATCAGTAAAGTTTTCTAGCAGCAAAACACAGCTGACAGACTGGGAGGTATTGTTCTCATCTCTGTGGCTATGGCTTCATAGCACATTCTCACCTGGGACAGCTATAAGGCATCTTGCTATGTTGAAATGACTCAATATAATGCCAAACTAGATCCTAAAATACTTGCACTTACATTAGTGTAGTGCTCTGATAGGGTTAGCACACCCTGACTTTTCTACAGAAATTATTCTTCAGGGACATCCCATGCTCTCAGTCTCTCCCCAGTCCAACTGGGTATCCCTACACAGCTTTACATTGCACTGTGATCTCTTTCCAGCAGGGTTACAAACATTAATTACCTCTTGTCATAACTGGTTTCTCCTCATTGGCATTACTGTAACTCAATATATTCTAAAGATTGTAGCAGAAAGTGAAACCTGTTGACTGGATCAGTATTTTTATCAATTTAAGAAGTGCATATGTCAATACTGGCTTTGGCTAGTACCAAAATGAATCATTGAAGGACTAATAATTGTAGGAGAATGGTAAGTATTGATATAGGTTTGACAAAAGTCATTAGTGGATGACTTTTATCTATGCTGTGGTGTCAATCTTGAATTAGAAAAATAAATATGTAATATTGGCAAAATGTGAGATAATGTATCAAAAGAAGGAGGTGTATTTAAGAAGGTTTCCAAGGATGTTTATTCCAGGAAGTGCTGGCATAATCATCTTCCACCATTTGATCTTACTGCAAAGCCCCTTTCTGTTCCACTTACAACTTCATGCACAATCATGCATCGCCACACAACATCAATGTATTAGAAATGTGCTTCTGGCTGCCTGGATTGGGACCAGATCCCTTTTCCCCTCCTTGACTCTCACGTGTTTGAACACTGACTGGCATTGACAGTTTGGCTGAGATTGCACATTGCTGGGCGGGCATTTATGAAAAGTGGCCAACAAGAAGAGAAGATAAACAAACGGGCAAGAAAATAGACAAACTGGTAAAAGCAAAGACTTCATCCATCTGAATAAAAGGCAAAAGATGTAGATATCTGAGTGGAGGAGCTCCTCCACAGTGTAAAATGTAAGGAACTGGAATCATCAGCTGATTTTTTTCCCATTGCAAAGCATACTAACGTGTTATTTGTCAATTCTTTTATTTGCACGTGGATCTGAACCTTGTCAGTTTTCCCATGTGTAACAGCTTTGATGAGGAGTTTTGTAAATAACAAAAATTTTTTAAAAATACAGGATTGAAAATGTTGCTTCTTCTGTACCCTCTATTTTGACCACCTAACCAGGATGAGGAGGCAG
>NW_009207392.1:0-27006 GCF_000690835.1 Fulmarus glacialis | reverse complement strand
GGAGCCCTTCGCCTCGGTGGCTTCTACAATTGATACTTTTTTTTGAGTGTGAGTTATTTTTTGAGAGGGAACGGGTAGTGAGTTTCACAAGACTAAAATCTTATCTAATTTGAGGATTACCCATTGCCAACAAAAACAATAATGCAACAATTAATTGAGAACAACTAAAGGAAAATTAATTTCTCTAATTAACTCATTTACTTGTAAATTTCCAACAACTATTTAAAGTTATTAACTCAGCACAAGACAGACATAGATCTTTTGGAGTGGGTCCAGAGGACGACCATGAAAATGATCAGGGGGATAGAACACCTTTCCTATGAAGAAAGGCTGGTTATTCAGTCTGGAGAAGAGAAGGCTCCAGGGACACCTTATTGTAGCCTTTCAGTACTTAAAGGGGGCTTATAAGAAAGGTGGGGACAGTCTTTTTAGCAGGGCCTGTAGTGGTAGGACAAGAGGTAATGGTTTTAAACTAAAGAAGGGTAGATTCAGACTAGAAATAAGGAAGAAATTTTTTACAATGGGGGTGGTGAAACGCTGGAACAGGTTGCCCAGAGAGGTGGTAGATCCCTAAAAACATTCAAGGTCAAGTTGGAGAGGGCTCTGAGCGACCTGATCTAGTAGAAGATGTCCCTGCTCATTGCAGGGGGGTTGGACTAGATGACCTTTAAAGGTCCCTTCCAACCCAAACTATTCTATGATTCTATGATTCTATGAATACTACTGTATATACTTGAAGGACAGAAATATGTTACATCTGAAATAAAAAAATATGTTTTCAGTTGATTTCTAAGTGGTATCTGAACAAAGTTTTGGAGTCTCCCAATCCATTTATATTTTATATTGTCCCATGTCTATGTATGTTTTTTTTCTAATCCAATTTTTTTGAAGAGTTAATCAGAATAATTGGCATCAACTTTTAATTGCCCAAAGAAAAAAATGAACTTTATGAAACTATAATTTTTTTTTTTTAAAAAAATCTAAATCCATTATCTGGATATAAATAAAAATATGGCACTAATAGAAAAATGGACTGTGCATAAGCCAATCATTTTCTTTAGTCTTAAAAGAAATGGATAACCATGGGATTATTTCAAGACAAAAAAAAAAAAAAAACAAAACCACAGTTCTTCTCTAAGAGAACTTTTAAAAAAATCAAGATAATATTTTTTCCTAAAAGAGACTATTGAATAAATCCTATGAAAATTCCTGCAATATTTGAGTCCGCTATATTTTTCAGGTTCAGTGAAAAATATTTTTAAAAAAAGGTATCATTGCATAAATTAGTTTTTTCAATGAAGTAAACACCGATGAAGGAAGAAGAGTGTTGCTTGTACAGTAGTTATGACAAATAATGTGATTCCTACATGATTATCAGATTAAATGGGTCAGTGATTTGTTGTGATCCACTGATTTTATACAAATGAGCTAAGAGAGACTGTCACAGTTTTAGTTATGTAAGTTTAAAGACTTGTTTCTCCTACTAGTTAAAATGTCAAGGCTATAAAGTTTCCCTGCTTCCATCATTCTCCCAAATATTGTTATACACACACTCTCATATATTTATATACATTTATTTTTATACTTGACCAATTTTTTTTTTTTTTTTTTTTTTTTGTTCTATGGAAAACAGAATATAGTCATACATCATTTTTTAAACAAACTCCAAGAACTTCAACAGGAACAGCAAAAGTTCCTCATTTTCTCTTGAATGCTCAACCGTTTTCAGCACCGTGGGAGTTCCTTTCAGGTTAGAAAGAATTTCCAAAGGGCTAACTGCAGAATATGTTGAAATAGAAAGAAGAAATCACATTATGTCAGCCAAAGAGAAGGAGCTATGGAAAGTCTATTTGGTTTGGGGTTTTGGGGGGGTTTTGCTGTTGTTGTTTTGTTTAAGTCAGACAGACAAAGGAGGCACTTCCTCCACTTTTAGGAAATAAGTGTTTGCTTCCCTTATCCACCATATTTTATCACCTACTGTACATGCTTTCTCTATCTCATCCCAAATGCAATTGGGAAACACTCAATCAAACTGTGAAATAATTGGGCCTGTATTTCCATGTTAAGAGTAAAATAGAGCCCTTGTAACTGAGACAATTAAAAAGAGATGTTATTTGTTCAAACAGTTTTGGAGAGTTTTCAGGATGGTGACTTAAAGCATTCATTTTTCTTCTTGAAATCAAATTTTACTTTTCTCTGTAAGAAAAGCTTCTAGTGGCAGTTCCAAAATAACAATTAAAAGGTTATTTTTAGCTTTTGTGGTATTTCTTGTTTTCTCATCTAAATGATGAGATTGGATATTAGGAAAAATTTCTTTACTGAAAGAGTGGTCAGGCCTTGGAACAGGCTGCCCAGGGATGTGGTTGAGTCACCATCCCTGGAGGTATTTAAAAGACTTGTAGATGAGGCGCTTAGGGACGTGGTTTAGCGGGCATGGTGGTGTTGGGTTGACGGTTGGACTCAATGATCTTAGAAATCTTTTCCAACCTTAATGATTCTATGATTTCTATGATTCTATTATTTTTGTCATTGTAGATAATTCATGTACCATATCTGAAGTTGTATACTCTTCAACACGTGTTTTCAAAGCAGTTTGCCCACAGGAAAAAAACTAACTATAAGGCTCACCTATATGAAAGTGACCCATTCCTTTCATAAAATGCAAGTGTGCCTAAACAAATTTCATTCTTGTTGATATTGTTATTGTTTCAAGTCCAGCCTTGTAAGAGAGATTATTCCTCTGCAGTGAAATATTTTCTTCAGGTAAGCTGCAATAGACTGACACAGTTTTTGCTCCATGGTTGTGTTGGCAGTTTTACAATACCAGGCCAGCAAAAGGTGGCTTAATAGCATTTATAACAACCTCAATAAGGAGGATCTTCATGAGAAACGGCTATTTCTAAATTAACAAATCAAGACTCTTGCCTCTTACCTTTACTGAAGAGCAACACATATTCCTAACCATGGAGTAGCAGAATGGGATCATTCACTCCTGAGCTTTTCTAAATGCTCCGCAAAGGTAACTGAGGGTCTGGCCTTGAGCATGGAAGAATCCAGGTTATAAGATGGGGTCAGTTGTTTGAAACTTTTGAAAGGTTTTTAACTTCTTGAAATAGTAATGACAGTTTATGCCTAATCATTGTTTACCCCCAAGTTAGGAAATTTAATGATCAGTAAGCACACAGTGAAATCATACAATGAGGTTTGTTTTGCCAGAGGGCAGCAATAAACTGTCAGAGAAGAAATATATTCCCAAAGATGGACATGCCAGTGAGACCTAGAGAAATGATGATCAATAGGGTAGATGCTTTGGATGTTTGAGGTATTGCTGAATAAATCTCATTCATTACTTCTGTTAAATAAGACTCTTCTTTGACAGATGAGCTTTAGTTTTTTGTCTCTTGAAACACAGAAGTCATGCTTGGACATCTCGTTGGGGATATGTCTCCTTAGAAACAAATAACAAGAGAAATATAAAACTGACAGAGTAAAAAAAAATACTACTAGCTCAACACTAAATAAGCTGACTCTTTTTTTTTTTTTTTTCTGACCATCAAGAGTAGAAAGATTAGTACATAAAATCTTGTATTGGAAGAAAAGACATCAAATTCAGTACACATTTTTTCTGATCAGCAACTCCATCCTTATATATGTGGTACAGTTGACATTTTCTTTAAATTTAATTTGCTGAACAGGATCTATTCCCAACAAAGTTTCTTGTTAAATTAGATTTAGTTAGCTTACCCCATAATTTGCAGAAAGGAAAAATAAACTAAAGAAATGGGAAAGAAGTTTTATGGAAATCATCATGATTTTTTTTTTCTTTTCCTAATAATATTATGCATTGGATTTTAGCAAGCATGAAAAACGTCTGATCATGCAAAATAACTTTCTTCTTGGAATGTTTTTTTTTTTTCTGGAATACAGAACCAAATAGTTTCAGTACTGAAATAAAATTACTGCATAATTTAATAAAGATTCATTAGAACCATCAACCATCAGAGAGTGACCACTTAGTGAGTAACCTAAAGAAACTAAGACATCTGCAGAATATGAACATTGACAGAGAAAAGACAGAAGGATATTCATTTTTTCTTACCTGATAGTCATGTAGTCATCCTTTGGACTGAAAGGCTTTTTTCCTAGCACTAAGCCTAATTGTGATTCTTTAGGAGGCAAAGTGATTTAAGAGGAAGTAAGTATAACTTATATGGCATGTGACAAGGAATAAAAAATTCTCACTTGAAAAGGAAAAGGATTTTTAAAAGTAGAAAATACAATTTCTATTATGAACAGTGACTAAACTGTTGGTTATGAAACAATTTTTTTTTAATAAGAATTGTAACAAATTCAACGGAAACAGAAAGTATTAGACCAGTGAGTCTACAACTTTAAGTACCTTAATAGACCCATAGTAGAACCACTAGTGATGGAAATGTCTCTATTGTGTAATGATCTATCCTCCTTGATCTTGAAAGACAGTGTATTTTCTTCACTAAGAAGTTGTAAATTCAAATATTAAGGTTTAAAAAGGCAGTGACATTTAGTATTTCAGTGCTTGTTTATTTTTTCCCTCATGCAAAATGTTCATTTCTTTCTTCTGCCTTTTGTACAAAGACCTTTTATTTATCCATTTTCCAGTTTTAATTTTAAGCTGTGGATGGTAGTCCCTTTTCTTCAGTGCTACTGACTAACATTTGACATTTTCTGCCTTAGACTAATTCATCTCTAAGAGTTAAACAAAGAACACAGGCTTTTATAAGTTTTTTTCTATCAGAGCCAGTGGTAGCATGTGGCATATGTTGCATTTTAATAATTATGCAACAGGAATCAAAATGATTGTTTAAAAACTGGAAGATAGCTACAATAAATAACAATAAAGAACAACTGAATTTTCATCAGGACTCTGAGAGTACTCTAACATGATTTTAAGATGGTTAGGAAGTCATATATAGAGAGTAAAGCAAAATGTATTATGTAATAAGGATGTTGTGACTCTTCTCCATTTTCACCCTGCAAATGTGAAGCTGGGATTGCAACAGTGGTCCTCTAAGAGAAAGTGGATGGCAGAGATTCTAGGCTTGATTCCCCCAGAATTCTGTCATACAAAGGTTAGATATAGAACAGAAGATGGTAGTATGGCTCTGCAGGTCGCATTTCTCTGTAAGGCATCCTGACATATGCTGGCCAGGTAACAGGTGCTCCAAAATTACAATTTCTTCCAAGAAAAAAATATATTCTTTCCTAGCCTGATACAGATATCAAAAAGTAGTCATCATAGATCTAGAGAGGTTACCTAAATATTTTCTGGTATGTTTCTATAAAAAAAACCCCTAACCATTCCCACCCTAGTATTTGGTTTTATGTTAGTCCTGAAGCAATTTTTATTACTTCATTCTAAAATAAAGCCCATTCTGAACTTCTGGGTCTCCAGCCAGATATAAACTGATATTTCAGTTTTACTAAGATACTGTACTAGGATCCTTTACTAGGATACTGTAATGTATTACTTTATCTGAGGTAACATATTTTCTTTGACAGTTATTTGCAACTCAGAAATCATTGCTTCATGAAAGCTTTCTTAGACAACAAACATATTTTAAATGGCAGGGTTATCAATAGTAGCATATGATCTGATAACTGATAGAAGTCCATAGATGAAAAATTATATTTTGATTATGGTTTTGATTTATATAAGGTTGAAAAGTAAACTACTTCAGGAATAGCAAGTTGAAAAGGAAGTTACAGAGTATGTCATGAGGAAGTAGTAATTATGGATCGTAATCAGGACTTTTTTCCTTAAAAATATTATTTTTTTAGAAAATACAGTAATATGTGAAAAGAAAACCCTCCTACACTGAATGGAACACATCAAACAGGAACCAAGAAAACACAGAAAAAGGAAACTGAAAATTTTATTACATTTGTCAATTTGGCAGTTGTTCTCACTAGATTTCATACCATCTTATGCAGATCAATATAAGGATAATATTAAGTCTCACCACTCACAAAAAAGGCATTAAGATGAGTCAGTATTGCATACCCTGCATGAAACTTTACAAGCTTCAAATAATTGAAGGTGAATGGCCAAATGATGTCTTAGTACAGCCCCTGAAGACTTGAGCGGCAGTGGAGAAAATAGGCTCTCACCTGTGGAGAAAGGTTTCTGTGCCAGAGCTGTGGAGCACTGAAGACAAAATAGGGAGGTATGCACTGCCAGGACCCCTACTGTACCTCTTCTGTGAGATAATGAGAGACTTCACCTTCAAGGTTTCTCAGTGTCATAACTTCCATAATCATTATAAATTAAAATTTCAGAAGGGAATATGGCACCCAACTGCCATTGACTGTCGACAGCATCTAAGCTCTTTCAAAAACCTCCACATACTCACTACTCTGTAGCTAACGAAAAATAGCAATAAATTCGCATGCTGAGATTTCTTTTTTTCCTCCATTTTAAGAGGTTGCCCAAGCATATTTTGTGAACTACATATACTCCTTTAGGCTGCATTGTTACTGTTTCATTGAAGTTGAAGGATCTGCCACTGTTTAATGTAAAAAAAAAGTACAAGTCAGGAAGACAATGAGGAGAACTTGTTCCAATTTATGCTTTTCACTGCTTATTAAAAAAAAAAAAAAAACAAAACTCCTATTTCCCACTGCAAAGCCACGGTCTGTTTTATGATACTTTGTTCTTTTGTCTTCAAAGTTGTCTTGAGGACACATTGCACTGTGACAACTCAAATCAAGTTGTATTCCTTGTACTCTGCCAAGCAGTATTAGAGAAGATAACGCAATGTGACTCTAACAACCTGAGAAAATGTCACAATGAGATAGAGCTCAGGAGATCACACAAATATTCTTTCCAAAATTTAAAAGGATTCTGCATAAAATGTACTTTTTCCCAAAGCTTTACTAAGTTTAGGACTTCCTTTCTATTCACTGCCAATTATATTAATACTGTAAAGAACAACATGTGACTGTACTGCCAGGAAATGAAATGCATGGAATCAAAATCTTCTTCCTGTTGCTCTGGCTAAACAATGAAGTTTTCCAGATCAAAATTTCATATACCGAAGGCATTCTCATACATTAATATCCTACCCTTGATTTCCTAGGAAGTAATATAAAGGCTTTTCCAGCTGTGTAAAAACACACATCTGCCATGCAACTAGTTGCTGAAACAAAAGGGAAATTTTGTTCTAAATAATGTGGGACTTCTTGGATCTCAATGTAAAGAAACAGTACCATACATATTTCAACAGTTCTTTCAATGTCTGTAATCTTGAAAATATGCGTAACTGTTAGTCTGGATTGTGTATTGTTCGGGAAAAGAGGTGTACAGTCTAATGTGCAATTTAATTTCCATCTGGATCTACTGCATATAAATAAATATTTCATTTAAATAAATATTAAAGTAAAACCCAAAAACAATATAGAAGAGATGAAAGATTTTTCCCTGAGAAGCTTTTCAGACAGGTAAGTGAAAATATCTTTGGAAACTTTGGAAAAGAAGCAGCAACATTTAATTTCATAATAGTGTGCTGAAAAATTACATGTAATTAATGAATGTTTTCCTTGACTTTTTTAACCTTTCTTACAGTTCAGTTAAGAGACTATAACAATGACAGACACCACAATAAAACATAATTAGGGTTGCTTGCATGAATTATATTGTTATGGATTTATATTTATACAGCTATTTTCCCCCATTAATGTTTCAGTGAAAAAGTCATGCTTGAAATGGTAGAAAATTGGTTTCAAATTGAACCTACACTGAATATGTTAGCTGTTGGTGGTTTTAATAAGACTTGAGAGAAATAATCTGTGCTATTCCAGAGCTGAAGAGTAATTTCAGCCCGTGGAAAACTTTCTCCTAAGGGCTGTTAAGCTAACACATCCATCCTGGCAGCATTGAGTCCATTGTACTGCTTCTATACATAACTAATGTTAGCAGGTTAGAAAAACATATTTTTGGGCAATCAGATTCATAGCAATTTCAGGTGACAACCATGCGATATTGTTTGAATACATTGATGAATACCAAATAATATCCAGCTGAATTAATTTTATACCTCAAAGCTAAAACCCAATAAAACACAATTTAGAGTTGTCAAGTCACAATCATTAGAAAAATATTAGAGATATGTGGGCTTCAAAGTAGAGAGTCTTCTAGGGAATACTTCATTACAGTATACAGATTGAAAATTCCCTGGAAAAATAAAACAGTATATCACATCTTCATCTTCAAAATGGTGTGAATCATGACTGAAGAGTCCCTGAGGAAACGAGTGGCCTTTGTAGCCCAAATATCATAATGTCAGGCAAACAAACTTGCTCCACTAGCAGTTTCTGGACAGACACACTGTATTTGTAAGCAGCTCATGCTCTGGTTTTGTGACACCCAGATCCAGACATACTGCATAAATCAGCATGCACATCTCAAATTAGAATGGGTTTATATGGGAATATTTTATATGTTTGATTTGGATACAATAATAAGAATTCAGTCTATATCATGTAGAAAATCTGATATTTTTCTAAGATCAAATTTTTCAATGAAAGTATCTTCTCTTTTAATCTTATGATTAACCTTAAGCATTTGAGTGAGTACCACAGAGAGTAGCAAGACCACCCACATTAGTAAAGGTAAGCACATAGCTTAGTTTGTGGTTATCTCTATAACGTGATTGCACTGGAATATTAAAGTATCCTTTTCATCTCTTCACACAGAAAGAAATAAATTGGTTTCCTCAATGCAGATTGTATAAAGTACACTAGTCTAAAAATCTCTTTATAGAAGTCAATAAAAAAGATCAAAATTATTCTTTTAAAGAAAGTAATCAGTACTTGAAATCTGAACCTAAAGACACACTTCAGCTGATTTTGAATTATACTTTATCAAATTAAATAGGTGTTTCACAACAAAAACACTTTTCCAGATGAGCATCGTGAATATTATTTTTCCAACCTGAGGCCACATCTAGCTTGCTTACTCCCCCTTTTTGTATATATTTATTGTCTTTGGTTGTAAATGTTCAGCCAGTTTTGCCCCAACAATTTCTCAACAAGTATCTAGTACCAATGTAACTCCAGTTTGGCTTTTGCAATGGGATTTCATGTTTAAATTCATTCTTCTATACAGTCCGTACATATGGTTAAAAAACTCCAATACATTTCATGACACTTGTTTAGATGGAGGGAAAAAAGTTAACTATTTCAACAATTTCTTATAAGGAGTAAACCACTTGCTAATTGTATTTTTCATCACAAACTCCCCAATGATTCCAAAATGATTTGGAGATTGTCAATGTGTTCCTATCTACTTTGGAATTTGAAACAATCATTACAGATTACAGTGTGAATGCTTTCTACTTAACCATGTTGTGCATTCTAGTTGGTAATTCTTTGTACTTCACATACACAATTCTTTCTTTGATGCTAAAATTTCTCATTTCATCTTCTATTTTGAAAATGAAATTCTTTTATGTTGTGTGGGGTAAATATAAAATACAAGCAAATGTAAAGATCAGGGAGAATAAAGCACTGATAGACTTCTGCTTTGACTGACATTTTGTTCAGTGACTTCAGAGAAGTCTAAGGCAATCAACAAAAGGCCATAAAACCAGAAGAGTTGCAAATACATTAAACATTTTTTTTTTTTCAGAAGACTACTATTATTGTGGCTATTTCCAGTCAATAGACAGTTCATATTTGAAGTATCTTTTGTGAAAAAACCCAAGGAATTTATAGATTTTTATATAATGGTTTTCCATTAGATTCTAAGTGGCACGGGGTGAACTGTTGAACTTAATCTTTCTTTGTTACAATTACTTAGAGTAAAAAACTGTCATTTTAGCTCTATCTAGTCCCTTAATTTTTGACCTTCTAGCTATGTTTTTATAAATAAGCCTTTATATGTCACACTGTATTCTGTAACAACAACTTTTGGCATAATAATAATAATAATAAAAACTCTCTCAGAAAACCAATTACAACTGCACATCAATTGCTGGGCTTTTTTGTCGCATAATATGTAAGGCAGCTCCTAATTTATTTATATATTCATTTATTGTAAATTGAGTAAAAATTGTACATTTTTTTTAACATGTATTCAGAAATATTATATCCTACTTACCTATTTTCAATCTTTTTCCAAGGTTTTACCTATTTGTAGCTAAAAGAAAATTCTTTTGCAATGTTGTGCTGGTTTTGGCTGGGATAGAATTAATTTTCTTTATAGTAGCTAGTATGAGGCTATGTTTTGGATTTGTGATTAAAACAGTGTTGATAACACAGGGATGTTTTTGTTACTGCTGAGCAGTGCTTACAGAGAGTCAAGGCCTTTTCTGCTTCTCACACCACCCCACCAGCGAGTAGGCTGGGGGTGCGCAAGAAGTTGGGAGGGGACACAGCCAGGAGAGCTGAGCCCAACTGACCAAAGGGATATCCCTTTGGTATATCATATGACGTCATGCTCAGCATATAAAGCTGCGGGAAGAAGAAGGAAGAGGGGCACGTTCGGAAAGATGGCGTTTGTCTTTCCAATTAACCATTATGCATGATGGAGCTCTGTTTTCCCTGAGATGGCTGAAAACCTGCCTGGTGATAGGAAGTAGTGAAAGAATTCCTTGTTTTGCTTTGCTTGTATGCACAGCTTTTGCTTTACCTTTTAAACTGTCTTTATCTCAACCCATGAGTTTTCTCACTTTTACTCTTACAATTCTTTCCCCATCCCACCAGGGCTGAGTGAGCGAGCAGCTGTGCCGGCTGGGGTTAAACCACGACAAATGTGATGGTGACTAAAACTGGTAAAGAGTGATGTTCAACATCTTGTCAATATAAAGATGTTTCCTTATTATTTTTAGTAAGTAGAATTTCCCTTTATTATCCTATTAATTAACCTACAACTTCTACCAAGGGAAAAATTCTATTCACTTCTCTTGATAGAGAGATAATTTTATCCACAATTTTCCAGTGAGACCTTGAGAAATTTAGGGTAAAGATGAGTGGCAGCTAAAAGGTATGTAAGATAATGTAAAATTTCACATATCATTAACTTATATATTAACATATATCATTAATTTGATATATCATTAGCTTAATATACTCCACAGTTTTCTCTTTTAAAAATTAATAACATTATTGAAAAATGCATTTGCATCTAGTCTTTTCTTTTATCCTACTCAAGAAACCATTATCTCTGAGAACAAACATACTTTAGAAGTTATGTTTTCAGACGCTTAGGAGCTGTAACAAGTGAAACCTGAAGTACACAGATCTAGGAAAATAAGTTGGACAGTGACAACTGGTCTCTTTTCTCCATTCTCCATTCTCCATATGAAACATACAAATAAAAGTTATACACATTCAGTAATGACATGATTAGAATACGATTATCAAATAATTAAGCCTGTGAGAGTTATATGATATGATAAATATAATGTGTGTATAACCACAGGTTGCTTTGAAAAACAATAGTGATCTCAGTAGGCTCAATGGTTTCAGATAAAAAAGTCAAAACTCATAGCTTGCCATAGTGCAACATTTGTATGGATATAATATTAATTCAGAAAAATTAAGTGAACTATGTTAACAGCAGATTTAAAAACAAGTAGAAAGGAATGTAAGCACTGGAGATGGCATTCTATTACACAGCAGCCTTGCATTTCAGGCACCCACAAACGTGGTAAATTTGTTAACCTTCTGTATTACAATGCATTGATCCACAGAATGAGTGTTTCTCATTTGGCCCAATGGAAAATAAGTTTGATTTTTACCTCAGGAACATAATTCCGTCTAACTACACATAAAATTTTGTGTTCTTATTGACACTTTTCTCTTGACTTATACAAAGCAAATTGCTCTTACAATGAACAATGTACTGAGATTCAATGGAAATTTATTCAATGTTTGGTTATTCTTACTATCAAAATGATGGTGTAGTCAGCTCTTTAGAACCTCAGCAGAATTCCTACTTCCTTTGAGGCACCTCAGGCTCCTTGTAGTCAACATCACTGCTTGTGATTCTGTGCATAGGCACCTGCCTTTCCCAGAAGGTGACTGCAGGTTTTGAAAATTCCTAGAAGAGGAGGAAGACTTGCATGATATTCTCATGAACAAGGTAGGCAACACACTCATGATGAAAATACTATGAGATGGCTGCAAATTATTGAATACTGTCACAATGCTATTGCTCATCGTTCATTGTGCTACTATACTTTTCTCCTTACAATACTTCACCCCATTTTCTCCCAAGCCATTTCACCAGCTGTTTTGAATTCTAATCCCCTGCTTCAGTGCATTTTCAACCCTTCTCACCTTGGTGTCATCTGTAAATTGAACAAATATTGTGTCTCTGTTTCCTCATCCTGGCTAGTATGAGTTTTCTATTGCAGAAGGAAGAGTCAAGCTAGGCATTAGAGAGAGAGGGAAACTGTGGAGTAGCTTGGTTGGAGACTGGATAGGGCCTCTGTCACTGGAGGTCTTTTAGGAACACATTAGAGAAACTCTGGTTAAGAATGAGCACAGCTGGTCATGCTTTCGGACAACTCAGGTGGCTATGCGCATTCTTGTAGTCCCTTTCAGTCTTGCCTTCTCTCATTATATAACATCCTACACAAAAGCTTGAATATACAATCTAGGCTTTGAAAGCACGCATGGTGTACCATTGCATAGGTAGCTTGCAAAATTGCTAAGTGTGAAAAAATGATAAGAAATTTTATGTTCACTTAGAAGTGATTACAGATTGAATCCCCACGAAGGCCTGGCATAGTTTGACGATCATACACTCTAATGCAAAAAGAATAATACTGCAATGCCTTTAAGCCAGTTTATCCATTTTATATTGAACTTCTCTATTACACGGTTTCTTGAAAGTATCTCACTCAGAACACTGTTGTTTTTTTGTAAATGTACTTTACAACAAAATTTCATGTTACTGTTAGGAATTTTCACAACTTTTTTATTGACTGAAGTAATAGAACATTTCTTTTAACTAACCCAAACTTATTATTTTTAATGATATATATTTTTAATGATAATTTAAATATAATTTTAATGATAATTGGTAAAACAATCTCCTGGCAACCTAATGTTTGTGTGAATGCCAAGTGTCTGTCTATCACAAATTAATTCGTCTATTTTTTCCTCCACTAACTGGCAATACCATCTGACAAAAAATATTTTCACATGGTTAATTAGTTATGGAAAATGACCCAAAGCTACAATAATTGAGCTATCATCTGGTGTGAGTGTGTAAGGGAATAGTTAATAATATATTCACCTTTTCTATACGCACTCTAAGAAAGTTTGTGCCAGACTTTCTGCATGTTCAGAGAGGACAGATGCAAAGAAAGCACAATGTAAGAAAAAGAAAGTTTCTTGGTCTCATCTAAAATAGTTGCTGCATACAAGCAATTAGGACGTTATACAGAGTCTGACTCAAGTGGGTACAGAATATACAGAGAGAACAATTTTTTTATTTTTCTTATGCGATCCTAACACTATGCATATTCCAAACTTTCACTAGTGAGAAGTCCTACTGATACAGCATATACAGAAAAAGCACATAATCTGCAAAATCAAAGCCCAGGTCCATCTATAAAAAAAACTAATAGATTTTAGTTAGCTGTCAGGCACATTATTTATCCCAAATTATCACAGACCCTACTCATGCATCTAGCCTTTATTTAGGAAACTAAGTTTTAATACATAAAAATGTAAGGGAGTCCAACTTCAAGACTACATATGGCAAAAAATTCTGAATGGCTCTGAAATTGCATTAAGATCTGTTCATCTACCTGCTTTCATGTAGACATTATTATTGAGATCAAATTTCCTTAATGTGTTATGTAATAGACACAAATCTCTGGTATTAAACAAACAATTGAATAAGTATGAATTATCCTTTTTGATTTCAATGGACTGAATTTTCTAAACCTTAGGGTGCATTATTTCATTCTTTACTGGAGTTTAAACTATATCATTTCTAACTGTGTAGATAAAAACACACACACATTATCACATTGTTCAAATAAAAGGATAACTTCAATGCTGTCTGAATGCTCTTAATATAATTTGACTTTCACTATACAAAAAACAATTTTTGCCAAACAGGTTTACATTTCTTCTAATGTGCTTTTTGAATAGTAACAGTTCACTGATACCACACAAAATGCATCTCTTAACTTTCAGTGTGCAAACAGTATTGGTTTCCTTTCAAAATGAGAGGTGTCTTTGCAGATGAATTTCATTTTCAGTAACTTCCTATTTGCTGGGACTTGAACACGACTGTGTAACAAATCGCTAGCTGTCCCACTGACTATGCAGTCATTAAATCCTGAACCCATAAATGCTGTAAAAACAGTTGCTAGCTGACAGACTGTAACCACCCTTGTACCACACCTAGACAAAAGGAGGTGAAGGAAACACACAGGTGACTGGAGGGCAAGGAAGAACAAGGAATTGCAGCAGGGCTTTTCCACAAAATCAGTATTTTTCTCTCCCTCACCCTCCAGCCTCTCCTGTTGCTCAGTTACCACCTTTTTTGTGGCAGTGAAATTAACACACAAACAGGACAAAACCAGGAAAAAAACCCCCTCTAACCAACTGCATTTGATACTTAATTGGAAAGATAAAATAATTAGAAGTTTTAGAAACTTTCGTTATTTATATATTTATACATACGCTCACAGACATGTTCAATGTATAGTACAGAAAATCCAGTGTATTTAACTTAACACACATTTGGGGAAATGGTGAAATACAACTCCCAGACATATGAACTTTTTTTTTTTCCCAGTGTTGCCTCCTCTCCACCCTTCCGTTGTCTGTTAAGCTATTTGGCAAGGGTGATTCATCAGACTGTTTTTTTTTTTTTTTCTGCAGCATTGTGCAGAAGCTGCTGATGGTACTATTTTTGGAAAATCTGCTAGAGTACATGCTGACTCACTCTTGGACTAGATGCAACACTTCCTACATTTTCTGTACCAAGGCAAGCACTGAACTTACATCTCATGCAAGAAGAAAGATATACTTTCATTTTTTTAAAAAGAACAGTTGTACATGCTTGTTTGTATTTCATTTCTCAATTCTTCTGATTTTTAAAATAATCCTTTCTCTTTAATCCTGAAGTGCATTTTTTAGGACATTTAGTTTTCTTCAAAGAATAAAATGTGCATGATATTGATGGGTTTATTTTAAAAAAAAAAAAAAAAAGAAAAAAGAAAACACCAGCTGAAGTGAATATTGCAGTCACTTTCTTTTTATATCCACAAAGTTGCAATCTTTGTTTACACTAATTTCACTGAACTGTTCCCAATTTCAAGTTTCCAGAAGAGCAGCCCCTAAACGTTAAGAAAAAATTACTTAAAACAGCTTTCTTATGTTCAGCCCTAGTCCCTATTTTAGACAACCAGCTGTGATGTCACTGGGATTAGTTTAATCTCATCCATGGCAGCTTTAACACTGAGGACAATGAAGTCTGTCTCTGCCAAAACTTTATGGCATTCTGACTCTTTCTGAGTCTTGCATCCCCCTTATGCTACGTGCAGCAACATATATGTGCTAAGCCTAGCCCTGCAGCATACCAGAAGGGTCCAGACAGGAACCAGGAGTACAGGGTGCTTGTACTGTAACCTTCAGGCAGGGGTGTTATCCCAGCAAGTGACAGGGCACTAGAGTCACTGTTGATCTCATCTAATTTTGTTTGTAAGAGAAGACACAATGAACACCTCAGTCAGCGATCTAGCATCCACTTATAAAGGTCATTAACCTGCCCTAGTTTAATTACCTTAGGATGTAAAGTACCATGCCCCCAAAATACCTTTCCTTCTGCCCCCTTCTCTTCCCACCCAACAAAATCAGACTAGGTGAAGTGTCAGACATGTATTTGGGCAGATTAATATTACCATTTTTTTTTCTTCCCCTTGATACATTGACTAAAATGTTCCTCTGCACAAGGTGACAAAAGTTAGGTTCCTATTATCTCTATTTGTTAGAAGATAATGGGAACATGAAACTGTCCTGTAATTTGGCATAAATTCTTATTTTGATGAGCATGATTTTTTTGTTAAACGGATCTTAACATTTAATCTAACTCATGTCACTATCTATTTATGTCATTATCTATCAGTCTACAGATGTATAGATACATTTTACAGTGCAAAATTTGTCTATTAGCTTCACACAGCTAACATTTACATTATCAATAACTACTTCATTAGAAAAAGAGCTGTTGGCTGGTTTAAAGACAGTTCCACTTTAGAGGTGCTGAAAAACTTCAGAAGGAGCTTTTTGTGTTCCTGTTTATTGACACTGATCAAAACTCCTCATGATTTGCCTTTATGGGATTCCCTGAATAGAATTAAACCTGCAGAAATAGCTAATGTCCCATTACATCTCAGGATCTCTTGCGGGTTTTGGTTTTTTTTTTGTTATTGTTGTTGTCTTCTATTGTTTTGGGTTTGTATTTACATTCTTCTTATAGTTTTTTTCTGTTGCATGCATTTAGTCCCCTCAAGAGAAATATATCCTTTGCCAGTCATATTTGTTTCTCATATTTGTCCTTGCTCACTATTAAATGTTTCTCTTGTAGCATTTTCTGCAAAAAGCCTTTCACAGTGTTCTTTACATTAGCAACTTTACATTTTCCAACTTGTCCCCAATCTCATGAATGTTTTTGATTACCAAATTAAGCCAACATGATTTGTCAAGTCCTGTGTGTAAAGAATTCCATTTTGCACCTCTTACTACAATTTATCTTTGAATCTGTGTTATTATATAATTTTTATGGCATGATCTAAGATTTAATATCACTTACTTTTCCACTTTCTACCTCAACGAGTGATTTCAACTCCTGCATTTGTCTCTTACTTTATGTTCACCCTGTAAGTTTCAGTAAAGTTTATAATATGCTTAACTTTAAGAATTTCATTGAATTTCACTATGTCCAGCTACCAATTACAAAAATAAAAAAAAAGCTTTCTGTCTCTAAAAATCTTTCTTTTTCTATAACATGTTTTCTAAAGTATCTTTAGTTTGCAATTTGAGCATGCTTTCCTAAAATAAAAACAAAAAAGAGACAAACAAAAAAAGCCCTCCATTTTTTTCAGTGTTTTACATTTTTAAGTTGAAAATCATTATAGTTCTTAAACTTTATAATTAAAAATCTCATTTTGTCAAAATGTGACATTTTTAGTAGGGGAATAAACATTTCAACTGAAAATCCTAAGCAGTTTTATTCTCTGCTTTAGCAGGAAGGTTCAAGAGTCTTCATATTATGTTTATACGCATGACCAGTAGAAGAATTTTCAGATATTTTAAAAAGACTTTTCAGAAGTGTTTTAAGCTGACATTTCTTCTTTTCATGAAGAAAGTAACAAGAGGATCAATTTAGATGTCTACTGCACCTTCATTATCATACAAAGTGTACACTGATGATCTCCCACATACTAAATATATGATAGTACATAATTTCCAGTCTCATTCATTACTGTTTTTATGAAGATAGTCTAGCTCTTTGAGCAGATTGGAAACAATTTGTAAACGTATTTACTTTTTTAAAAAAATTCTATATTTTCTATATAAATATTTCCATTGATATTTCCACTGCATTTTATCAACACAATCAACTAAAGAGTTTATTCAAGATTAACATAGTATCTGGGTCATCCTCTTTAACTTTTTATCTAGAAGGAAAACCCAGTTATATAGGTTGATGTCTGAATGCCTAGGGCTGGTAGCAACCGCAGGAGCGTGAATTTTATTGAGATATGAACTCTGAAGCTTTATTACCAACCAGTCATCAACAGTAGGTGATAAAATGCAAGTAACTCTGGTAAGTCGAGTAGATCTTAAATTTCACTTTGTCAAGGTAGGGGATATCAGCTTGGCTGCAGTAGGAAAGGGAGGATGAATCAGTTGCAATCTATCCTAGATCTTTCAGCTCTTCATTCAGACTTAGCCCTTTTTTGCATTCTGATTCTTGCTGTACTTCCTCTGGCCAAAGCATAAATTTAAAAGAAATTAATGCATACAAAGTTATATAGCTTTAACATTATACAAGGTAATACACTGACTGCTTTGCAGACTGAAAACTCTTCTTGTTCAGTGAAGAAGACACCGAACTGTTTGCAAGGTCAGTATTGCCTCCCTGTGGT
Source organism: Fulmarus glacialis (assembly GCF_000690835.1). Taxonomy (NCBI): domain Eukaryota; kingdom Metazoa; phylum Chordata; class Aves; order Procellariiformes; family Procellariidae; genus Fulmarus; species Fulmarus glacialis. The sequence goes on along the minus strand of NW_009207392.1, from coordinate 8,845 downwards.
GGTGCATTTCCTACGCCCCTCTCCTAGGTCACTTGTTGATCTCAGAAATTTCCATGAAACCTCGGCCTTGGTGTAATGAGTCTGGAGGTTGAGCACTCCTTGACCATATCAGAAACCCTGCATAGCTGAGCTGGGAACGTACTCCTACTGCCTGGCCCAGGTGTCAAGCAGAACAGCACTGAAACCTTGAGAATTTTTAGTAATTGCCACCTGGGACTGTAGCCAGGATGGAAATTTACAGATGACTAAAACCAATCATCTTGCGAACCTATAGGTGGTCCTAAGTGAGACTCTTTGAGCTCTCCTGGACCACAGTGGGCTGCACCCAGAATCTCCCTCTAAGTGGGATGCCTCTCAGAGCTCGTGACCTCTCGAGTCTGCCGTTGCTGACGATGGGACCTGGGCTGAATCCCTTCACTCCTCGAAGCTCAACCCTTTGCCCACTGAGAAAGAAAAGCCTAGACATTGGACGTGAATATTTCTTCACTGAAATCGAGGGCAATTTTTAACAGGTATACCTTCTGTACATACATATATTTCTGTCTGTCTGTAGTGTGGACTAATAGTAAGCATAATCTGTAATTAAGTCGTGATTATAGTAGACTCTACTAACACTTATTTCGTAAATATTAAATTAGTTAATGATTAAGTGCTACTAAAGTTTGTCAATGATTAGTTGATAATTAAGTGTTGCTAAACTGTGAATGAACCCTAGACTGCTGCTAAACACATATAGTCCCTAAGATATAAACTCTTAGATAATTTTCCTTTATATTTTTCATCCGTGTAATAAGTAATAGAATGAACCTTGCCATCGAACTCTGTCGCAATAAATCTCTATTAAAATAACTTTCTGCTAATACCTTTGATGGTGATTCTTTAAGCAGCCTCTAAACCACTCATTCGTGACACTCCCCCTCTTTGTCTCAACTTTGAGAAGGAAGGCTGTGGTTGTGAGGGGGACAACCTAATTGCCTCATGTACTAACTGCCCTGTGTGTTGAGAGCACCAAAGAGGAAAGGAGAGGGAAAATTATGTAGTGCCATGCTTGCTTTCTCTAGGATCAAGAAAATCCCTGTATTACATTTACTGTTGAAGTAGTAAACTGGTATGTGACTTCAGGTGACTTCAACTAGGTACTGGGCTAGAAACAAAAAAAAAGATCAAGTGAGACTGGTTGTTGACAGTTTGGGCTGGCAATACTGAATTGAGCCTTCAGTACTGTGTATTTGCTTGCTAGACAAACAATAGGGAGTCATCCTGAAGAAAAAAAAAAAAAGTTTAGCTCTTACCTCTGCACCTTTTCCTGGGTAGCTTTAGTTTTCTAATGCAATAGCAGAGTATACTGAGTCAGGCATCAACTCTGCAGCACACAGCTTGCCCTCTGACTGAACAAATATTGACAACAATGAACACTAGGTAGGTTTCAATAGCTTACATAGAGGGTTGTTATCAATGTTCAGCTAAAAGTTGTGTTTATAACATTATATTAATTGGTTTTTGGTTGGGTTTTTTGCTTGTTTTGGGTTTTTTTTTTTTCTTTTTAAAGATACCATTCAGATGACAGGTGTGTATACTTGATTAAATTTATTTAGGAATCATGACTGTTTAAATTTTAAATGTTTTAAAAACTTTTAAAGATATATTTTTCTTTTATCTTCTTTTACTGATTCCTTTTTCATTTTTTGCTTTGTTCTGCTCCTCTCTTGAGATTTGATGATAAACAGAAATGCAAGACTGTAGACAATTAAGGGACATAACCTACCTTAAGAACTGTTAGGTATTGGAAATTGAACTAAATATTAGTACAGAGGTAAACCATAAATCCATTATTTGAGATAAATTTGGCATTAAAAAAAGCATAACATCTCCAGGTCTTTAATAAGATACATTATGGGACATGATAGCAGTTAAAAGCTTTGCACAGGCATCTGCAGGTATCTCATTGTAGTAATGAAAATTTCTTTATTAATCCAGAAGTTCTCCCATTTAGATACACAAAATGAGTAGCTTAATCCAACATAAAAGGGGTACTATTAGATGACAATTCTATTTTCTGTCTACTTACGTGTTTGGAGTAAAAGCTATATGTATGCACGTATACGTATGTGTATATATACGTGTGTGTGAATATACACATACATAATACAAATGACACATGCTGCAGAAAATCTATGATTTAGCTGAGTTATGACTAAAACTCTTTTCTGACTCTGATAATTATATAATCACTTTCTGAAATCACATACATAATTTAAACCCTTGGCTACATTTTGTTAGTAAGTTGATTTCATTAGAATTTAAAGGAAAAAGAAAAAGAAAAAAGTTTGTCCTCATAAACATCACTGATGGCTAGAAACATACAATAACACTAAAAAAAGAGATTCTCATATAACCATGTGGCTCAGTGAGCTGGGTTTTAAGATCCTCAGTTACAATAAATTATCATGACTCCACTGGTTTCAGCTCAGCTATTTTTGTGCTAAATAAAAACCTATCATCAAATATTGTAAGACATGATAAAACTTTGAGAGTCAGTAAAACAGCACTAGTAAGTATATACATACACAGATGGATTAAAAACTGTCACAAAGAATGGTTTAAGAGTATGCTGTCCTTGCAATCATGAAAAACACTAAAGATGTAGGTACTACTACTAGTAGTTATCACAAAGTTCTGTGGCTGAATACACTGGTTTTCATCCTTAGCATACTTCAGAAGTAGACTTTTAAGATGTAGATTTCTACCTCTGGCTCTGCCCACCTCATCACTATCAATATCAACAAATAAGAATGAAGAGCCTTCTTACAACAAAAGCCTAAATAGTCTGGATGGTCTGTAATCCAGAAACACCTATTTCTCTTCATTGGGTGAACTAGGATAAGACATGCAGAAGCAGAGCTTTAAAGTTTATGAGATGAATTAACAAATGAATGAAACCAGATCAGATTTTCTTCAAAGTTCATTCAGAGGAAAGAGCTGAATTATGGTTTTATATTCTTTGTCAAACAACAGAATTCCTCATCAAATATAGCTAAGTAACTTGTTAGTAGTGACCCTGTGTGTTTCCCTGGATGAACAAATGATGAACAGGATGAACAAATGATGGAGGTGGGGTGTGGAGATAAGCTCATAAAACAAAGCTCAAGACCAAAGTGTGGATATTACTTCTCAGTCAAGTAAAAATAGACTACTTAATTTTCAGGTATTGTGAATGTGAAATATCAACTTCAAGAATTTGTTGGATTGTCATGGACAAAGCAGTCTCAACACAGGGAATTTAAAGTGATTTCCTCAATGACTAATTAAAATAAGCTTTTAATTACTGATATGGCTATTGAGAGGGAAAGAAAAAAAAAAAGAAAAAGACAACAAATAATTAAACAAACACTTAGGGAAATACCTTTCCTTCACCTTTCCCTCACCTTTCCCAGGCTTAACTCCAGTTCAATACCTCTTCTTCCTCCTTTCTAGGCTCAGTTTCCCTTGTTTTTGCTGAGGGTTACACGCAATCTCTTTGGTCCCCTTAGTCATCTGGTAGTGCAGGAGGTTGTTAACAATGGTTTATTTCTGCCACTCCCTGCTTCATACTTGTTTTCCTTCACTGCTTTGTGTTTCTTATTTGTTCCCTTTGTACCAAAATGGGGTCCTCCATGGGTAACCCTGAACCAGTGTGGGCTCCTTTATGGTCCTGCATCCCTTTGGGGGCATCCCCACCCCAGTGTGGTTTTTTCTGTGGCCCACAATCCCTTTGGGGTACCTCCCCCCCCCCCGGCATGGACTCCTCTATGGTCCACAGTCCATTCAGGGTCATCCACGTCCTGGTGTGGTCTCCTCCATGGGCATGATACCTCAGAGATACCTCCTCTGTCATGAAGCACCTCCTTCCAGGAGTGCATCTCCAGCCATGCCCCTAACAGTATGCCTTTACATGTGTCTTCTCCGTTTCTGCTCCCTTGTTCTCACACACATCTCCATGCATGCCTCCTCAGGTGTCTCCTTTTGTATGTCCTTCTGTTCTCTCTTGTGTCTCCTTGTTGCATCTCATGCCCCTCATTGCTGCTGCCCTTTCTTAAACATGGTTGAGCAGCAGTGACACAGGCTGCTTGTTGCAGTGCTGGGACCCAGTGGGCTGTTTCTGCTGGTTGCCAAGCTGGCCCAGGGCAGCTCATGGACTCCCTCCACAGCCCCCTGCCACCCAAACATTGCCAGATATGCCCAATACATGGTCCCAGTGTAAAATCTCAGACACAAGCATATATATTAGATTTCATTTAGATAGTTTTTTTGTAGGAAAAAGAGACACCTGGCTTTTTTATTGAGGTAATGATATACTCTTGGGTTTAGTTTTTCTAAATTCAGTTCCTTTCCTGTTCTATGTAGAAAATAAAGTCTTCCTGGCTGAGCTTGTGCTGCATGGTAAATTGGACTAGTCTAATTTTCCAGAAATTTCTGTAGATAGAGTAGCATCATTAATACTGAACTTAGATTACCTGCAATTTTGACTTACAGGTTTAATTAGCTGTAGCTTAAAAACAGTTTCTTGTGCAGACTCTTAGGCTTATGTCTGAAACAATTTTGGAAGGCTTTCTGAATGTACTGCAACATACACTGAAACTTTATTTTCCAACAGGTGTGTCTTCTGATAATTTTTTTGAAAGAGAATTAGTGCATAGCAAACAAAGGAGGATGAGCCTATCTTACATGAACTGACTGAAAGAGAGTGGCTTGTTTATCCTAGCAAAACATAAGATAAGAGAGTAGATGATTGTTCTCCATAAGTACATCTGGGAACAAACACAAAGGAGAGGGAAGGACTATTAAACCTAAAAGACAATATCAGTACTAGAACAAAGGTATGTAATTTGGCCTGAAAATTGCACTGTAAATTAGAAGATGATTTCTAACCATGAGAAAATGAAGCTGTGAAGCAGCACCTAAAAGGAAGAGTAAAAAAAAATCCTGCAGATATGGACTAGCCCTAATAAAGTGAGATGTGAGACAAGATTATGTCATGAGTAACCTACAGTAGCAGATAATGGGACTTGACGGTCAAGGAAAATCCTTCCTATTCAATTTTTTTTTGCTGTTGTTTTTTTTGTGCGTTGTTTTTTTTGTTGGTTGGTTGGGGTTTTTTTAATATCTTAAGGCTGGATAAGTTTGTTGGGAGCGAATTGACCAGTCATAATCACGTCTCTTTGGTACTTGTTTCCAAGGTAAATGCACTTTTCCTCCAGCTCATTATATAATTATGGAGCTCTCCAAAATGGAACATTTACAATAAAAAAGAATGAATCTTCACCTCAGCTGGTGACAGTGGAGTTTGTCTGGGACATGGAAGACATCAGCCACTATTATATGGCATGCACTGTTAAATTTCACATCTCACTCTAAATAGGTAGAAGAGGTAGAAATTTATTCCAGAGTTGTTCTTGATCTTGCTGTACATTTTAGCTCTTGAATTAATCTTTTTGATGTTGAAAAGTGTTCTGATATCCTGTAAGCACACAAACCTAATTACTTATGCCAATGTAAGGCACATTATTCATTCTTTGGCACTTCTTTTGTGTGTAATAATGCACAATCATGATGGACACTGGCAGATCTGGCAATGCATTGTGATGTGCAATTAGTCTTAAAACTGAGCCAATTATGTACCCTTCGTGTATTAGATTACATCATAAGTATCAATTCAGTTTCGGCGATCTTCTGTAAGACAATAGTCTGTTTTGTGAGCATCTTAAAATTCCATTTCACACACTCACTGTGATTTTGCTAAGGACATTTGTTTCATCCGTTCAAGATCTCAATTTTCAGAAAATGTTGGGAAAAAACAAGGAATTATAGGCTAAGCTGCCAATAAACTTCCAGTCTTCAATACAACAAAAGAATTTCAATACTAAATCAATCAGTAAATCAAAGACATACACTGTTTCCCATGACCTCTCTCCCTCTTCTTCCCCTTCACCCTATACTGAAAAACTGCACATTTGATGGGACTTCTTATATCACAGCAGCTCCTGTTGCATGTCAGCTGCTCTAAAAGCTAAATTCCCAACTATATCTAAGGCCTATCTTCAGAGGTTCCAAAATCTATACAAATGAGGACTAGATAATGAGAAGACCAGGGGAAAAAATGGCGTCAAGTCAGAGTAGATACATATCCTTTCTGCAGTACTAAGGGTAATCTGTCAAGATAAGCTGCAGTTTGCATCGTCTGTTCAATTGTATATTTATCTCCTTCCCAGAAATAAGTCATATTTGCTAACAGGTGAGAGGTCGCTACCACTTGAACATCGAGTGTTCTTGTTACTGACCCATAGCAAATGTTCTCTGAGTACCGAGTTTCTTTAGTCTACAGGAATTTTTATGTCTACATTTACAGTGATATTTCCCAAGATAAAATGTTCATATTTGCTTGGTTTAAAAAGAAACTACGCACCACTACTGCTGTTTCAACCATATCTACAATGTGGGCAAGGATGAACACAAGTAAATTAAGTTTAACACATCTGTTTTCAACAGCATGTAATTTCCCCCCTTCAAAATGATAGGTTATGCTATTTATTTATCTATCACCACACCACTGAATTGTGCTAAAGTAAAAAGTCAAGATCTAGCCAGAGACTAATAATGGCTGTAATTGTATCTGAAAAGTACTGTTCATTATCATCTGAAAATATGGATTCACACATGTGAAAAGTAATTAGTAAAATCTGCCTCAATTATAGAACAGGACAAAATTCTCATATAGGAGAATTTCTAAAATTAGTAAAACAATAAAGCTAGAAAGGAAACACAGTTTTTGCAAGTCCTGCAAGTTACTTCATTTTGATAGACAGGGATCTTTCTGTCCACACAAGCTTCTTCTGCACGTCTGCTAGAAGTTATCAGCTCATACTGTTCATTAATGCCGGTATAAAACAAAGCCCAATGCCATTTTAGGACCATCAAATCATACCTAGTGAGATTTACTGCTGGGACCTGAAAGTGTTTTATTCTAGCTTGCAAACTTCTCCTCTTCTTTGTGGGCCTGTATATGAGTCAGATGAAATACTGACATGAACACTTGCTTATCCTGATTTAAAGTTCATTTAAGTCTGTGGGGATTGTTCCACCGACATTAATGGGTTTTGTATTGGGCCCTTTTAGCACACTGGCAAGATCCTCAGTCTCCAGGCAACACTCCAAAATCCTTAAATGGCACAACAAGCAGCCTCACTAAGTGCATGGTACATTCACTCTTCTCCTCTGATGTACAACTACGTTTTTAAAATATATGTTTGTATAAAAGAGCCAAAGGCTCTTCTATCTGTTATGATAGATACAGGAATAACCAAGATATATGATCAGCCACACCCTCACAGCTTCTCCCTTTTCCCAAAACAGTTAAGTTACAGTTTGTTTCAGTAGTTACCCAGTAACTGGGGCTCACATTATTTCTTCAACTCTCAGACACTCTAGAGAAATAAAATAAAATTAGATAAAATAAAATAAAATAAAATAAAATAAAATAAAAAAACACAAAACAAAACAAAACACCAAACCACCCCATCCTGAATTCAATAGCAGAAGAAATTTACTGCACGTACCTGGGATCATGCAAGGCAACATCATGATAATGCACAATATTTCTTCCTATAGTAAGAAAGTGATGATAAAATCATTTCTAATTTGAGAACACAATTAAAGATTGGTCTTCTGGTTACCAACATCTTTCCTTGCCTTTTAACCAAAAAAAAATTAAGCTTGATTTAAATTTTGTCTGCATGTTTAAATATAAAAATAGATTAGATAGAAAAAGAATATAACTACAGTGTCCTTTTCATTGTAAAACAAAATTTTAGGAGTCATGTAGTAACCTTGTGGTTGGTGTGGGAACCTTGTGGTTTGTGTTTACTACAGACCACCCGATCAAGGGGAGCCTGTCGATGAAGCCTTCTTACTCCAGCTACAAGAGGCATCGCACTCGCAGGCTCTCGTCCTGCTGGGGAAATTCAACCACCCCGACATCTGCTGGAAAAGCAGCATGGCGAGCTGTAGGAGACTCCTGGATTGCATTGAGGATAACTTCTTAAGCCAGGTAATAGACAGCCCTACCAGAGGGAATGAGATACTGGACCTGATGGTCACCGACGTAAGTGAGCTAATTGGTGACATCGAGATTGGAGGCAGCCTGGGCTGCAGTGATCATGCATTGGTGGAGTTCGCAGTCCTGAGGGGTATGGGTCAGGCAAAGAGTGAAGTCAGGACCCTGAATTTTAGGAAAACAAATTTCCGGTTGTTCAAGGAGTTAGTCGATAGGACCCCCTGGAAACTGCCCTCAGGAACAAGGGAGCAGAACAGAGCTGGCAGATCTTTAAGGATGCTTTCCATGGAGTGCAAGAGCTGATCCACAGGTGTAAGAAATCAGGAAAGGAAGGCCAGAGACCAGCATGGATGAGCCGAGACCTGCTAGTCAAACTAAAGGGCAAGAAGGAAATGCACAGGCAGTGGAAGCAGGGACAGGTATCCTGGGAAGAGTATAGGGATGCTGCCTGGTTGTGTAGGGATAGGGTCAGGAAGGCCAAGTCGAGGCTAAAGCTGAACTTGGCAAGGGACATGAAGAATATAAGAAGGGCTTCTATAGGTATGTGAGCCAGAAGAAGAAGGTCAAAGAAAGCATACCCCCCACTGATGAACAAGACTGGCAAATTGGTAACAATCGATGAGGAGAAGGCTGAGGTACTCAACAACTTTTTTTGCCTCAGTCTTCGCTGGCAGCCTCTCTTCCCACACCTCTTGACTGGATGGACTGCGAAATGGGGACTGGGGGTCCACTGTAAGAGAAGACCAGGTTCGTGAC